>NC_090816.1:15006970-15306970 GCF_000390325.3 Nicotiana tomentosiformis | reverse complement strand
TATTTGGAATAGTTGATTTATAAAGAATAACTCGGAACTTACAAGAACGTCATGGAATTCAATTCTAGTTAAGAAGTTTAGCCAACATACCTTGCTTTGAGCTTTCCTTAAATTACTACAATGTTCCGAAAATTCTAGCAATCCAGATCTATTTCAAGACATAACAAAATTGAACACAAATTAGGAAGATATTCATGGTCTCAGCTCACTTGAGCATTTTATCAAATACTAGATGTGTAAATTTGTTTACAAGGTTCTCCCATAAGATTTCCTTCACTTCAAAACCTAATCTTTACCCATTTGAGCTCAAAAATCTTCCCATAAACCTTATTGGTACAGGCATGTATGAATAACACTCTCACACCCAAGAACCATACTCTCAATCAACCATCTTCTACCCAAATTTGGAATTGAAAACTAGGGTATGGAACCTTACCTCTTAGATGAAGAACTTGAGGGATTTCTTGGATTTCAAGGCTTGAGCAAGATTTGATGAACAAGAGCTTCGGAATTCCTCCTCACTCTAGGGGACTTTCCACTCTCTAAAAATATCAGATTATCCATCCAAAATGAACCTAATATCGTTTTATAGGAACTAGGGTCGGGATATGAATTTAGAAAAATGAACTCTCAAAATCCGGACCGGGCTACAGACTAGGCTAGGCACAGTCTGTAGCGAGCTATAGACCAGGCTTCGCGAGCTCTGTAATGAGCTATAGACAAGGCTAGGCACGCTCTGTAGCGGCTATAGACCAGGCTAGACGAGGGATATAGCACAGTCTAGCGCGCTATAGACCTGGCTTCACGAGAGTTATAGCACGGTCACATTCTTCCAGCCTTGGGCAATTTGGTCATAACTTCTTGTAGGGGTGTCGAAATGACGAACTGTTTGAAGCGTTAGAAACTATACTCAAAGGGCTTTAATTTGATCACCTCCTAAGTCATTATATTTTGGTACCACCATGCATTTGAAGTAGGATCTTGTGCGAAATGAGACATTATATCCACTTAATGTATCCAAATATCGTTGGTGCACTTTAAAATCTTAAATCATTATGAAAATTTTAACAGGGCCTTACAGCCCCGATCCAGAACAATAAAGTATATAAGGCCTGATGCAGCGTGTAGCCCGATCCCATAATAATACTAATTATAATATATAAAACCGATATGGCCTGCTGCAAGAGGGCAACCCCGATCCCATAAATATCCTCACAACTGGTGAGCATGACTGAGTATGAAATGTATATTTTAAAATAATTAATTCAACAGCAACATGACCCTATGGGTCCCATAATATCGGCACATAGCCAAATCATGATCTTTAACACGTGTTTCATCTAAATTTCCTAACACGTGAAGGATTTGCAAATAATAACCTGATTCTTTAATTTTACAACTTCACAAGATTTATTCAAGTCACAAATTCTATGGTGCACGTCCACACGCTCGTCACCTATCGTATGCATCACCTCCAAACAATTTATATAATACCAGATTCGGGAATTCGTACCCTCAGAACCAAGTTTAGAAGTGTTACTTACCTCAAACTAAGGGTGGCAAGTGGGCCGGGCCCGGTCCTAAGTGGGTTTTGCGGGCCCGGTCCTAAGCGGGCCGGTCCTATGTGGTCCGGTCCTAAATGGTCCCGGGTTTCGCGGGCTTATTGCTGGAACCGGCTCGGGACCGGGACCACGAACTAACGGTTCCGGGTTAAGTGGGCCGGTCCCGGGCCTAAACGGCCCCAAACGGGCCTAAACGGGCCGAACAGAAACTTTCTATTTTTAATTTTATTTTTTTTATAGAAGTTAGAGAAAAAAATAGTAATAAAGATATATAAGCTATATTTGATTTATATAATATATACATCTTAAAATATATATATATATATATATATATATATATATATATATATATATATATACTATATTATATATACATAGCATACATCTTTAAATATACTATATATACATCTTAAGATATACTATATATATATATAGTATAGTATAGTAGATCTTAAGATATATATACATCTTAATATATATATACATCTTAAGATATATATACATCTTAAGATATATAAGCTCTCTCTCTCTCTCTCTATATATATATATATATATATAGTAAGATGTATATATAGTATATCTTAAGATGTATACTATCGAATATGACTTATAAACTATGTATATATATACATAGTATATATACATATATATATATAAGCTTATATATATATACTATACTATATATATATATATATATATATATATATATATAAATATGCATCTATGGATCACGCCGCACGTCCCTCGGTAGTGTACACGACACTCTGGATCGGGCCGTACGTCCTCGGCAGAAATCGTGCTTAATAATAATAATTATACGATACTTTAATAATTTATTTCAGCTTGTGAAGCTAATTTTAATAAATTGAAAAATCCTTGAAATTTAATGAATTATTATTCTTGCTTGTTAAGGAATAAATTGTTACTCCTGTAAATGAGGTTTAGTTGATAAATTGGAAACTATTTGAATTGAAACAATTTAATTAATATATTGAGAATTATTACATTTGAAGGAATTTGATTATTTTCGCTGATTAAATAAATTATTGTAAATTCTATAAATCATGTTGATTTAAAAATTCTAATTTTATTTCAGTTATTATTATTGACCCATAGTGAGTGTCAAAGTCGGCCATCTCGTCTCTACCACTTCGAGATTAGGCTTGATATTTACTGGGTACACGTTGTTTACGTACTCATATTATACTTGCTGTACTTTTTGTGCAGGATCTGAGACAGGTACTAGTGGAGGACCTATCATCACATACCCACGTCATCCCGAGGCATAGTGGTGAGCTGCCTTTCTGAGCCGTTCTACAGCTACCAGTGTCTCTTCTTATATTTACATTCTGTCTATTTCATTTCAGACAGTATTTGGAGTTTTGTATAATCTACTAGATGCTCATTCACTTGTGACACCAGGTCTTGGCACATACATTGGTAGAGTTTGGGTTTATATTTTTTTGATTTTAAATTTTATCAATGTATGCTTAATTTATTAGTTGGCTTGCCTAGCTGTAGTGTTGGGCGCCATCACGACCTACATGTGAAATTGGGTCGTGACAGTTTTGTCTCGGTATTGTGATATGAGGTTTGAGATCATGTTATTCTGGGGCTCTCTAGTAGATGACCTTAAAATCCATTTATATGAATCTACTGCTTTATTTCTATTTATGTATTCTGTTATTATTATCCGCACAGGTTAATTGTGAGTGTCTTGCTATAGACTCGTCACTACTTCGTCGAGATTAGGCTCGGCACTTACAGAGTACATGGTATACGTTGTACTCATGCTACACTTCTGCACTTCTTGTGCAGATACTGGTGTTGGTCCCAGCGGCGTGTAGAGGAGTTCATGCCCGGATGTACTTTCAGCAGGAGACTTGAGGTAAAGTTGCTGCCGTTCGCAGTCCCTGAAGTCCCCTTCCATTCTGTTTTATTGTTTACCTTATTTTAAACAGTTGTATTTCATTCAGACTTTATTTATAGAGCTTTAGTATGCTCATGTATTCGTAACACCTGATTTCTGGGATATGTTTAGGCTACTCCACGTTGTATTCACCATATCTATTTTAGACTATTGCGTTTTTGTATTACTAATGTTTTATTTTAAATTGTTAAAAACTAGTTAAGTAACTAGCTAATGTTGGCTTGCCTAGTAAGTAGACGTTAGGTGTCATTATGTCTGAAGAAGATATAACTGCAGAATAGATTATGTCTGAACCAGAAACAGAAGCATTTATTCGATTCAATAATGATGAACTTTACTTCAGCCCATACAAAGCAATCTACCAAACACAAAGTCCATGCCTTCCCTTATTAAGCTTTCAATCTTGTGGAAGTGAATGAGAAAGAAAATAAGGTAACCTTATTCAGACATCTAGAAGATACAATCTTATCTTTTAGCAATAGTGATGGCAAAATGGATTAAAAAAATAGTTATTCATTCATATTATTTATTAAAACATGAGTTAGATAATAAACTTTTTAAAAGTTAGTTAAATATGAATATGGTCGATATTATCCACTTAAAATGGATAACCAATAGATAGTCAATAAGTTTAACACATTCGCAAAGACTCAAATTGGGAGTTTCTCAAGTTTGGAAGACTAGTAATTCTCCTAAAAGTGATCATATTTAAGAAGTTATGAATAATATGGAATATTTGCCGGTTAATCATTTTCCATATGTATTAAATATAGGATGGGTCGCATATTTTATCCGTTTTTTACATTACCCATCTGGAACTAAAATGACGTCAAAATATAGGCAAGAACCATACTACTGTGCAAGAAAAAAGAACTAAACTACCTATAACGCACGCAACTAATGCGCTATATGACTCAAAATTGACAATGCAACTTAACGTCCGTGAAGGAAGTTACCGACAACTTTCCTTTTTCTCTTCTACATTAGATTCATAGGTTATGCTTTATACATAATTACTTAACCAATATTTATTTCACTGTTTTCAATTTGTTTGGAATTATCACAATTCATATTTATTTTATGTAGTTTTTAAATAGGTAACTCTAATTTTTAAGAATTATAAGAACTTATGTTTGAAATCATGTTCTTCTAATCAAATTGTAAAGCGTTATGTTCACTTATTTCCTTGTTAAAAGTTCAAAAATCATAATACTAACAAATTAACGACTGAAAATAAATTAATTTTGATAACACATGAAACTATGCATATGAAATAGTTATAATACAAATAATCAACAACTTTTATGCTTGGATAAGTAAGCTTTAGTTAACGGTAGGCTAATAAATGCTAGTGAATAAATTTCTTTCTTTTTGAAAGAGAGTTTAGTTAAGATTTTGGGGAGTCCATTTTTAAAATGGTCATTCAACTGTCCAAAATTAAGCAGTAAAAGTCATGTTGCTTTTGCTTATAATACAAAAATCACTTAACTATGCATATAATACTCAAAACATCACTCAACTAGATTTTTCAAACTTTACTGATGGTTGCTAAATACCTATTTAACTTACAAATTATTAGCCTTTATTTTTTTAAATTTTTTTTAATTATATGATATTTTTTTCATTTTAATCTATATTATGGACTTACCTGAAAAATAAATAAATTTTATTATAAAGTAAAAAACGAAAAAATAAAATTCAAGCATATATAATATTGGTAACATAAAATGATTTAGCACAAAATTAATTAGGATAATTTGCTCGTACTAATAAAAACTCAAAAATTTATTTACACAATTAAAAACGAAAGAGAATAAAAGCTTTTAAAACATTATATTCCATTAATGTAATATAGAAAAATAACTATATAGGCTTGAAAATATTTTTATTTTTTTATTTTTTAAATATATGATTAATTTGTTCTATAGGTAATTCCATAATATAGATTAAAAAGAGAAAAAATATCATAATATTTAAAAAGTAAAAAAAATAAATAAGTTTCAATAATTTAAGAGGGTAAAATAGATATTCGACCACTGAAAAGTTTGAGAATATGGTTGAGTAACCTTCTGAGCGTATAGGCATAGTTAAGCGATATTAATATTACAATCAAAAGAACCATGACTTTACTATGTAATTTCGAACAATTGAGTGACCATTTGAATAATGAACGCTTATATTTAGGCATATGTGCTCTGAAAACTTTTCTTCTTAAACTTTTCTATTATTGTAAATTAAAATTGATCTAACTTTTAATGTAATCCTTTAAAAAATCTTAAAAACCTAATTGTAATTTTTTTTTTTTGGATTAACAGTTTGGTAGAGTATAATAACTTTTTTCTTAATTGTTTTCTCTATGACGAGTGTCTATTTAGTTTAGCTTCTGTGTGATACTGAGTTGATTGTAAAATATACAGTTGATAAAGCAAATGTACAAAGCTCAACCAATGAATGAAATGTAGAAGACAAAATGGAAAGTCGTCAGTTAGTAACTTGACCTTCATGGACGTTAATTTGCATTCTCAATTTTGAGTCATATAGCGCATTAATTGCATACGTTATAGGTAGTTTAGTTCTTGTTTCAACTTGCACAGTAGAATGGTTCTTTGCAAATATTTTGACATCATTCTTGCCCGGATGTACTTTCAGCCATAGACTTGAGGTAGAGCTTTCGTTGGCATTCGCGGTCTCAGAATTATTGTTTACCTTATTTCAAACAGTTATATTTCATTCAGACTTTATTTGTAAGAACTTTAGTATGCTCGTGTATTCGTGACGTCAGATTTCTGAAACATGTTTAGACTATGCCACGTTGTATTCACTACATCTATTTCAGACTATTGCGGTTTTGTATTACTAATATTCTATTTTAAAATGTTAAAAACTGGTTAAGTAACTTGCCAACGTTGGCTTGCCTAGCAAGTAGATGTTAGGTGTCATCACGACCCCATGGTTGGGATTTCGGATCGTCACAAATATGTACTCAGAGAATAGCTTAAAGTCTATTCATTTGAACCGTATCTTTCGACATAAAGTGTATATATATATATATATATATAACTACTAAAATCTCAACAAATGCTTTAATAGTACAATGAATTTAGTACATATTTAAACCTATTAAATTTAAATTCTAGTTTCGTGTCTTGTACTTTGAGAAAAATAACTTTTACTGTGTAGTTTGAAAGTCGAGCAAAACAAGCTTTTACCTATTTTAGGCATTATTGATACGCGCGTTGAAGTAAATGGCCATTGAAACTCATTGGATAATCACTTAAGAAATTAATGATTACACAAATAATTGAGATGCACTATGTAATCATGTATATTGACTTTTGGATATATATAGTAAAATATGTTTGTTTAGAAAAGGACTCCTCTGGCGTGTTTTTCACAATATATGTCTATTGAATCAGTAGGTAACGAAGATTAGATAAGGCCTCATTCTTGATACTATATTCTGTGCGTTTGCCGTACTGTAGTAGTGTAGTTGGATGATTTTAGCTCTAGACATCACTACAAAAAAATGTAGGAAACAAACTAATTAAAGGAAGTGTACCTTGACGCATCTGTTTTGCATATAGATATGGTAAAAGGATTAGAAATACGACTTAAACAAAGGAGATAATTTTGCTAAAGAAATAACCATCCCAGAAATAAAGCTAGATCTTGCTGTGTTTATGTAGAATATGCACATAAATGCTTCATTTTGATCACATCCTATGAGGAGAAAACTTTATATGAATTAATAATCGACCGACTAATAGATTATTAGTTTCTTAAGAAGGGTTTAATTTCTGAAAGTAACTACACGGTAAAAGCTGTTAGGGTAACTGGGAAACTGAACATAGGGTAAAATATGTCCTAATGAGCTCTGTGTGTAATTAAATGTAGTTCACCAGAAAATTAAAATTATTTCATAATAAATTTTGTTTCCTGACAAGTAGTAGTGTATATTGAAATATGTAGCCAGACACTTACACAATATGTAGCATAAAAATCACTCCACATTACAAAAGTGAAATTGCTTTCAATAACATAAGCTGCGACTAGTAGATGCAAACAGGGGTGGATCTATGTAGAGGAGAGGAGGCAATTCGCCACCTGGACGCTCACATACTGGTATTTTACGAAAGTTATATCTATACTATATTAAAAGCACGAATACCTTTAACAAAATGTCATTCGCCTTTTTCACCCTTTAAAATTAATTTTATACTGGACAAAATAGTAATTTAAATTATTTTAAAAATATTTAGGACTTGAAAATTAATTATATTTTGTGTATTAAATGCTTCCTTATTTAAACTAGGTAAGAATCCTAATATTTAGGACTTAATAATTAAACTTTTACCTTATATGGATCATTAAAAAGAAAGAAAAAAATCAACAACCTACGTTTACTTCGTTTTTCTCCCCTACCTTTCATTAACAAGAGATACACTATCTATTACATTAATTAAACGGTACTAATAATACTACTATCAATGAATAAATGCTTACCTTTTAGAACTTAAAACTAACGACTATTTATCTCATCTAAACCTTGATATTTATAAATAAAAATAAAATTTGTAGTCCCTTGAATATGTGTTAATTACTATAAAAATATTTCACTGAATATTTATTTAATTATTTTTTTAAATTTTAGGAGTTTGAAATTTAATTTAAATTAAAAAAAATTCTTTTTTGAACTCTACAGAAAGTCCTACTATTTAGAACTTTGAAAATATTAAGAGTACTTTATACATATCTAGGTTTAATAGTTTAAAATTAACTAAAATTTGCTTATTATATTTTTTTTATCTAAACTATGTAAAAAGTCCAAAAACTTTAAAAATATTAAGAGTTTGCATTATTTAAATCTTACACTTAAATTATATATAAATGATAAACAAAATACATAAAGTAAAGAATAAAAAGTTTAAAGAGAGGACATACGAGTTTTTAGATAATAGCGATCCACGTTTTAATAACTTTCTTGCGTTTTCATTTATATGCAATTCCTTTTACATTAAAATAGTTTAAAATACACACGACTATTTACTAAAAATAATATTTTATATTATATTAATAACTTTCAAAATTTATAAATGAAGTACAATTAATTGGAATGTTGAGCAAATCATTAATAAACAAATATTTTATCAATTACTCCAACAAGATAATGTAAGAGATATTTTAGCTTTTAATTAACGATACATTTAGATGAATATAAATGGAATTTTATCTACAGAAAGTAATTGCGATTTCTAAAGTGAACTCGATTTTTTAATTTTATTCCTCTCATATAGTGATTCTTGATTCTTTAAGATTTACAACATATTTCTCTTTTAATTTTTCTTTTTGGGGGGGAAATTCTTATTGAATTAAAATATAATAATAATAATAATCAAGCATTTAAATTTATTATGAGCTACTATGACGAATTTGAATCAACAAAAATAAATGTTATTTTGAGAAAAAATAAAGTACTTGAAGTAATTAATTAGCAATAAAATCTAATTCAATTCTTTTTCAAATTCATCATAAAGTAAAAAACAAATTCAAGCTGACATGACTTTTTATCGGCTACATAAATGTGTTTCCATAAATAGACGACCAGTGATGAAAGAAATAAAAAAATAGATCAAAATCGATTTCAGTTTATTAGTAAAGTTGACTTGGTTAAAATTTTAAACTAGAAGAAACAAGAATAAAAGAATAGAAGACAAAATGGATTCAAAATTAGTTGATATTAAATATATTATTTTCTTTTTTCATCAATTCCAACAAATAGCCCTCTGTAATTTTTATACATTAGTAATTTGTTATAAAATATTCCCTCAACATTAGTCATTTCCGGACTTTATATTGTCACTTAATTATCCTTTTTTCTATAAACTATATGACCAACCACTTTATTCTGAATTTTTAAAAGAAAGATACTTTTTATTTAATTTGTGTTAATTAGATGACTCTATGAAAATTCATGATAAAAATATATAATAAGTATTTGGTCATTTATTACGAAAGAAAATGTGACACCATAGTATTCTATCGGTACTTATATCTCTTGTGCGAATGAGGGTTGAATTTTGGATAGCATCATGAGCACATTTATGAGTGTGATGACCCAAAATATCATCATTAAATTTAACAAGTAATTCTGTGTTTTAAGACCTCGAAAAGCACTAATTATCATTCCTCAACTTGCATGCGCAATCCGTATAATTTTCCGAAAAGCTTTTATGTGAAATAGAGCTTTAAAACTCAATTGAGTTGACTTTGGTCAACATTTTTAGCAAACGGACTCGGATCAGTATTCTGACAATTCCGATAGGTCCGTATCGCGATTTGGAACTTAGGCGTATGCCCGGAATCAAATTTCGAGGTCCCTAGCCCGAGATATAAAATTTTGATGAAAAATTAAAAGTTCAAAAACTTAATGATTTTTAAGAGCCAGGTAAGCTTCGCGTTCGCGAAGAGTAAAATTAGTCAGCATGAATTTGTGCTTCACAAACACGAGGCACTGACCGCGTTCGCGAAGGGTAAAAGTTCCAGAAACAGAACTTAAGTTCTCGAAAATGGGATTCGTCCCATTTTTAACCCTTTTTTATTTTTGAGCTCGGGAAAGGCGAATTTTGGGCGATTTTTATGGGAAAATATTAGGGTAAGTGTTCCTTATCCTATATTGATTATATTTCATGATTCCATACTCGTTTATATGATGAATCCGTAAATTTATGGAAGAAAATCCAGATTTTTCTAAAATCTTCCAAAAACGAAAATTTAAGATTTGAAGGTTGATTTGATATCGGAATTGGATAAATTTTATATGGTTGAGCTCGTATCGGAACGGGTATTTGAATTTTGCTAGTTTTTCTGAGATTTGATACGTGAGTCCCACAGTTGAATATTTAAATAAATTTTAGATTTTTATCCGAAATATTTGTAAATTCATATGGAATTAATTCCTATGATTTTTATTGAGTATATCGAATTGTTTGTGAATAGATTTAAAGCTTTTGGAGACAAATTTAAAAGGAAAAACTGTGGTCGAGTAATTGATTAGAATTTGCAAAGCGAGGTAAGTGTCGTGGTTAACCTTGACTTGAGGGAATAGAACCCTTAAAGTATTTGTTATGTGAAATGCATGTGATCAATGTATAGGCGAGGTGAAGAGTGTCTATACGTCGTCAAATTAATTGTTTGCATATTTACTTAAAAAATCATAAATTGTTTTAAATCATGAATTAATTGTTATAATAATTGTTTCTCTCTCATTCTTTATCAAATATTAATTATTGAATTCTTATAATAATTGCTACATATTATTTGAATTATGTGTATTAATTTCTACTTGACATTTAACATATTAAACATTAAACTGCCTATTTTCTCCCTGATTTTCATAATAAATTTCTATTTGTCATTGTTTGTTTTATAATTAACTCATAATTATTGTATGCTTGTTGTCTTATGATTTTATATTAATTGTTGTATTTATTGGGTGAATTTTTTCTATAAGAATAGGTAAATGAATATGTTGGAGGAGAGGGTTGTACGCCGCAACAGAATTGATTGAAATGGATATATTGGAGGATCCGATTGCACGCCGCAATAGACTTATTAAATGTCCATAGGATTGCACGCCGCAACAGACTTATTAAAAGTCCATATTGGAGGATCGGGTTGCACGCCGCAACAGACTTATTAAAAGTCCATATTGGAGGATCGGGTTGCACGCTGCAACAGACTTGATTAAAATGAATATATTGGAGGAGCGGGTTGCACGCCGCAATAGAATTGAATATGAATATATTATGAGAGTGGGTTACACGCTGCAACGGAAATTGATGGAAATAATAATTGGTTATGACTGCTCAGTTGGCTTCAATTATTATAAATGAGTTACCTGATTATTTCTATTATTTATTGTTGTTACTAATATTGCATACAGGTTAATGTAAGTGACCCGCCTTAGCCACGTAACTACTTCGTCGAGGTTAGGCTCAGCACTTACCAGTTATGATGACCCAAAATGTCATCTTTAAATTTAATAATTAATTCTGTATTCTAAGACGTCAAAAATCACTATTTATCATTACTCGACTTACGTGTGCAGTCCGTAAAATTTTTCCGAAATGTTTTTATGCAAAAAATGAATTAAAATGTGAATTAGAGCTTTAAAACTCAACTGATTTGACCTTGGTCAATATTTTTAGCAAACGAATTCGGATCAGTGTTTTGATAGTTACGGTAGGTCCGTATCGTGATTTGGGACTTGGGCGTATGTCCGGAATCAAATTCCGAGGTCCCTAACCCGAGATATGGAATTTTGAAAAAAAATTAAAAGTTTAAATTCAAATAGTGATCGGATGTCGAATTATGTGCAAACTACCCTGGAATAGAATTTTGATGATTCCAACAGCTCCGTATAGTGATTTTGGACTTAGGAGCATGATCGAAATTTTATTTGGAAGTCCGTAATGGAATTAGGCTTGAAATGCCGAAAGTTAAATTTTTGGGAAGTTTGACCGAGGAATTGACTTTTTTATATCGGGGTCGAAATTCGATTCTGAAAATTTGAGTACCTCTGTTATGTCATTAATGACTTGTGCGCAAAATTCGAGGTAAATCGGACGTGATTTGATAGGTTCCGGAGTTATTTGTAGAAATTAGAAATTTCAATGTTCATTAGGCTTGAATCTATGTGTGATTCGTGTTTTAGTGTTGTTGGATGTGATTTGAAGGCTCGACTAAGTTCGTATGATATTTTAGGACTTGTTGGTATATCTGGTTGAGGTCCCGGGGGCCTCGGATGAGTTTCGAATGGTTAACGGATCAAATTCAGACTTAGAAGAAATAGCTGAAGTTTCTGCCCTCTGCTGCATTCGCACCTGTGGAAATTCTATCGCAGGTGCGAGCTCGCAGAAGCGAACCTGGAAAGCGCAGATGCGCAAATGGACTATGGGGTAATGGTCGGATTTTATTGAAAAATATAGTATTTTCTTATGGAATTGATTCTATAATTTTTGTTGACTGTATCGAATTAATTATGACTAGATACGAGTCCATCGGAATCGGAAAATCGAGGAAAAAATTATACTACTTGGTTAAATTGGAGCAAGTCGAGGTAAGTGACTTGTCTAACCTTGTGTGGGGGAAATTTTCCCTAGAATTGATATTAATGTGATTATTGAAACGTGTTGAAAGTTGTGTACACGATGTGACGAGTGTGTACACGGTCTAAATGTGAAAGATTATATTTTTAAATTGTGTAGATCATTATTACGCATTTATTAAATTATTTTATCTTGTTATATTCTTCATCATTGATCTGAGATATATACCTTAAATTTGTTTGACTTTTTCCTGATAATTGTTATACCTGTTTAGTTGAAACTTGGTTTCTTTTATTCTGTGCATTACTTGAAGGGTGATTTTCTTTAAATTAAACATTATTAATATGAAGTATTTGATATTTTAAATTTGATATTGAAGCAACGTATTGAAGATTTTGAAATATTATTTTCCTGAATTATTTATTCTTGAATATTTTGTAAGATTTTTGTACTCATTGTGATGGAGTCGTGAGCTCTTTATTATGGAAAACTATTATTGATGATTTATTTTGGCATTGAGCCGTGAGCTCTTTATTGTGGAAAAATATTATTGTTGAATTATTTTGGCAAGTTACATTATTTGAGACCTTGAGGTGCAAATTGTGATATATTGTGATATTGATACGCATGCGGTGGTAGAAGGTTTGGGTATTGAAACGCATGCGGTGAGATAAGGGTGTCTTGATACGTATGGCTAGTAGGGGAAACTACTAAAAGTCATGCGGTGTAATAAGGATGGCTAAAACACGGGATGCTATTTCGAAAAAAATGTTTTCTTTCAAATAAATTGTGAAGGCTCCCGCGGTGAGATAAGGAAATGAGATATTGTAAATTTGTTTATGATTTGGGACTACGAGGCAGTATCTCGAGAGTGCCCTTGTTGATATTGATTTATGGCCGCAGTTGCTTTGATTATTTATTGTGATTTTCTTAAAGTTGAAAGGAAATTCGGTTTTGTTTCCATGAGATATTATTTGAAATTCTGTTTTGTTTCCTCGAGATATTATTTGCCATTATTTTTCTTAATTAAATAGTGACACACTACTTGATTCATTTCCAATGTCATTTTTTTTTACTATATTGTTAAACATTTTGCCATGCCATTATTATATTCTAGTAGGGCCTCACCTGACCTCATCACTACTCTACCGAGGTTAGGCTTGGCACTTAATGGGTACCGCTGTGGTGTACTCATACTACGCTTCTGCACATCTTTTTGTGCAGATCCAGGTACATCTTACCAGTCTAGACGTCAGTGAGTTACCTGCTCACGGAGATTTCGAGGTATATCTGTCAGCGTCCGCAGACTCCGGAGTCCCCTTCCATTATTTTTATGTTACTTCCTTATTTTTCTTTAGACCTTTATATATAGAGACATTGAGAATAGAATTCTTAGAAGCTTGTGACTTATTTCTACCGGGTTTTAGGAGTTGAAATTGTTTGAATTGTAGTTTATTTATTTCATATATTTATGATTATTCCGCATTGATAGGCTTACCTAGTCTTAGAAACTAGGTTCCATCACGACATCCTACGGAGGGAATTTGGGTTCGTAGGTGTTATGAGTCACAAGCAGGTTTAGTAGAGTCTTGCGGATTGGTACGGAGACATCTGTACTTATCTTCTAGAGGCTATGGAACTGTTAGGAAATATTCACTTCTTTGATTCCTTATCGTGCGCCTTTGTTGATTTCAAAGTTCTAAACAATTGTCTTTCTATTCTCTCACAGATGGTGAGGACACGCACAGATGATCAGACACCCGCGCCCCCTGTTGGAGTCGCAAGAGGCCGGGGATGGGGCAGAGGCCGAGTCAGAGGCCGAGGAAGACCACGTGGTGCAGCCAGAGTACCTGCACGAGCTGCTGCACCAGAGCCACCAGTAGCTCCAGTTGTAGAACAGGCACCTGAGATGCTTGTTACTACTCCTGCACTTCAGGAGACTCTTGCCCAGCTTTTGAGCATATTTGGCACTCTAGCTCAGGCAGGGTTAATTCCACTTACTCCTGCCATATCTCAGGCCGGGGGAGGAGCGTAGACTCCCGCCGCCCGTACTCCAGAGCCACATGCCCAAGTTGACCATGCCCCAGAGGTTATACTAGTGCAGCCAGTTATCCCAGTTCGGATTGAGATTAGGACAGCAGTTTCAGAGGGGCAGCAGCTCAGGCTCGAGAGTTATAAGAAGTACCACCCTCCCACTTTCAGCGATTTAGCTTCAGAGGATGCTCAGGGTTTTCTAGAGGAATGTCACTGTATCCTTCATACTATGGGTATTGTGGATTCCAGTGGGGGTTTCTTTCACGGCATTCTAGTTTAGAGGAGCAGCCTACCAGTAGTGGCGGGCATATGAGTTGGATAGTCCGGCTGAGGTAGCTTCACTTACTTGGACTCAATTTTCAAATATGTTCTTAAGGGAGTATGTTCCTCAGAGTCTTAGAGATGCATGGCACTCAGAGTTTGAGTAGCTGCGTCAGGGTTCTATGACCGTGTTAGAATATGTGGTCTGATTCAGTGATTTGGCTAGGCATGCACCAGCCTTAGTTGCTACTGTTCGAGAGCGGGTTCGTAGATTGATTGAGGGTCTCCACCCTAGTATCAGATACAGTATGGCCCGAGAGCTGGAGATGGATATCACATACCAATAGGTGGTGTCAATTGCTAGGAGATTGGAAGGTATGCGAACTCGGGAGAGGGAGGAGAGAGAATCTAAGAGACCCCGAGATTCTGGCACATATAATAATTCTCGTGCCCTAGTTGCAGCCCGTCATGGTAGAGGTTATGTGAGCCATCCTAATCATTGAGCACTTCCAGCTTCTAGTGGTCTTCCGGCTACTCCCAGACCTCAGGTTCCATATTATGCACCGCCAGAGTCTTCTATACCTCCGGTACGGGGTGCTTTCAGTGGGCAGTCTAGTCGATCAGGCCCGAGCCAGTCCCAGAAGCCACGTACTCCGAGGGCTTATTTTGAGTGTGGCGACACTCGTCATATCATGAGAGATTGCCCCAGACTTAGAAGGGGTGCATCTCCATGGATTTCTCAGGGCCCACCTATTTCGCAGGGTCCTCAGGCTTCTCGGGCCATGATTACTGCACCAGTTGCCACTCCACCTGCACAGCCAGCTAGAGGTGGAGGTCGGGAAGGTAGAGGTCGTCCTAGAGGGGGAGGCCAGGCTAGTTATTATGCCCTTCCTACTAGGACAGATGTTGTTGCATCCGATTCTGTTATCACAGGTATTATTCCGATCTGTCAGAGAGATGCGTCGGTCTTATTTGATCCAGGCTCCACTTATTCTTATGTGTCATCTTATTTTGCCCCGTATTTGGGCGTATCATGTGATTCCTTGAGTTCTGTTGTTTATTTATCTACATCCGTGGGTGAATCTATTATTGTGGACCGTGTGTATCGGTCGTGTTTAATTGTTATCAGTGGTTTTGAGACCAGAGCTGATTAATTATTGCTCAGTATGGTGGATTTCGATATTATTTTGGGCATGGACTGGTTGTCGCCCTATCACGTTATTCTTGATTATTACGCCAAAACGGTAATGTTGGCTATGCCAGGTCTACCGCGGCTACAGTAGAGAGGTACCTCGGATCATGTTCCTAGTAGGGTTGTTTCATTTCTTAAAGCTCAACGAATGGTTGAGAAGGGGTGTGATGTGTATCTGGCCTATGTAAGAGATGTTAGTATTGATACTCCTACCGTGGAGTCAGTTCCTATAGTAAGGGATTTTCCCGATGTATTTCCAGCGGATCTTCTGGGTATGCCACCCGACAGGGATATTGATTTTGGCATTGAATTGTTATCGGGGACTCAGCCCATTTATATTCCACCATACCGTATGGCCTCAGCAGAGTTGAAATAATTAAAAGAATAGTTACAGGAATTTCTTGATAAGGGTTTCATTCGGTCTAGTGTATCGCCTTGGGGTGCTCATGTCTTATTTGTGAAGAAGAAGGATGGTTCTATGCGGATGTGTATTGATTACCGCCAGCTGAACAAGGTTACCGTGAAGAACAGGTATCCATTGCCACGTATTGATGACCTATTTGATCAGCTTCAGGGTGCCAGAGTATTCTCTAAGATCGACTTACGTTTAGGCTATCATCAATTGAAGATTCGGGAGCTAGATATCCCAAAGACTACTTTCAGGACTCGGTATGGCCATTATGAATTCCTTGTGATGTCTTTTGGGCTGACCAATGCCCCAGCAACATTTATGCACTTAATGAATATTGTATTTTAGCCCTATCTTGATTCTTTCGTCATTGTGTTTATTGACGACATTCTGGTGTATTCCCGGAGTCGGGAAGATCATGAACAACACCTGAGGACTGTGCTTCAGATTTTGAGAGAAAAGAAGTTATATGCAAAATTCTCAAAGTCTGAATTCTGGCTTGATTCGGTGGGATTTTTGGGTCATATAGTTTCATGCGAGGGGATCAAGGTAGATCCAAAGAAGATTGAAGCAGTGCAGAATTGGTCCAGACTGTTCTCAGTTACGGAAATTCGGAGTTTTCTTTGCTTGGCAGGGTATTATCGCCGATTTGTAAAGGGTTTCTCTTCTATTGCTACATCTATGACCAAATTAACCTAGAAGGGTGCTCCGTTCAGGTGGACCGAGAAATGTGAGGAGAGCTTTCAAAAGCTCAAGACAGCTTTGACTACAACCCCAGTATTGGTATTACCTACAGGTACAGGGTCTTATACTGTGTATTGTGATGCATCACGTATTGGTCTCGACGCAGTGTTGATGCAAGATGTTAGGGTGATTGCCTACGCGTCCAGACAGTTAAAGGTGCATGAGAAGAATTATCCTGTACATGACCTAGAGTTAGCAGCTATTGGTCATGCCTTAAAACTTTGGTGGCATTATTTGTACGGTGTCCATTGTGAGGTCTACACCGATCACCGGAGTCTACAACATCTCTTTAAACAGAAGAATCTTAATTTGCGGCAGCGGAGATGGTTGGAGTTGCTTAAGGATTATGATATCACCATTCTCTATCATCCTGGGAAGGCCAATGTAGTGGCCGATGACTTGAGTCGTAAGGCGGAGAGTTTGGGCAGCTTAGCATATTTACCGGTAGCAGAGAGGCCTTTAGCCTTGGATGTTCAGGCCTTAGCCAACCGGTTTGTCAGGTTGGATGTTTCCGAGCCGAGCCGAGTTTTGGCTTGTGTGGTTTCTCAGTCTTCTCTTTATGATCGTATCAGGGAGCGTCAGTATGATGACCCTCATTTGCTTGTCCATAAGGATATAGTTCAGCACGGTGATGCCAAGGAAGTCACTATTGGAGATGACGGTGTACTACGGATGCAGGGCAGGCTATGTGTACCCAATGTAGATGGCTTGCATGAGTTGATTCTCCAGGAGGCTCACAGTTCGCGGTACTCCATTCATCCAGGTGCTGCAAAGATGTATCAGCACTTGAGACAACACTATTGGTGGAGGCGGATGAAAAAAGACATAGTGGGGTATGTATCTCGATGTCTAAATTGTCAACAGGTGAAATATGAGCATCAGCGACCGGGTGAATTACTTCAGAAGTTAGAGATTCTAGAATGGAAATGGGAGCGGATCACTATGGATTTTGTTGTTGGGCTCCCACAGACTCAGCGGAAGTTTGATGCAGTTTGGGTGATTGTGGATAAGCTGACCAAATCAGCTCATTTAATTCCTGTGATTACTACTTACTCTTCAGAGCAGCTGGCTCAGGTATATATTCGCGAGATTGTTAGACTTCACGATGTATCAGTATCTATCATCTCTAACCGGGGTACACAGTTTACCTTACGGTTTTGGAGGGCAGTACAGCGTGAGTTGGGTACTCGGGTAGAGTTAAGTACAACATTTCACCCTCAAATAGATGGGCAGTTCGAACGCACTATTCAGATACTGGAGGATATGCTTCGTGCGTGTGTGATAGATTTTGGGGGTGCTTGGGATCAATTCTTACCACTTGCAGAGTTTGCTTACAACAATAGTTACCAGTCAAGCATTCAGATGGCTCCATATGAGGCCTTGTATGGTAGGCGGTGCCGATCTCCAATGGGTTGGTTCGAACCGGGCGAGGCTAGACTATTGGGTACAGACTTGATTCAGGATGCCTTGGAAAAGGTTAAGTTGATTCAGGATCGACTTCGTACAGCCCAATCTAGACAGAAGAGTTATGCGGATTGAAAGGTTCGTGATGTTGCATTCATGGTTGGTGAGCAGGTATTGCTCCGGGTTTCGCCTATGAAGGGTGTGATGAGTTTCTGGAAGAAGGGCAAGTTGAGCCCTAGGTATATTGGGCCTTTTGAGATTCTTGAGAGAGTTGGAGAGGTGGCTTACAAACTTGCACTACCACCTAGTCTCTCTGCGGTTCATCCAGTATTCCATGTTTCCATGCTTCGGAAATATCACGGCGATCCGTCTCATGTGTTAGACTTCAGTTCGGTTCAGTTGGACAAGGGTCTATCTTATGTTGAGGAACCAGTGGCTATTTTGGATAGGGAGGTTCGAAAGCTGAGGTCAAAGAACATTGCTTCCATGAAGGTTCAGTGGAGGGGTCATCCAGTCGAAGAGGCGACTTGGGAAATCGAGCATGATATGCGCAGCTGTTATCCACACTTATTCACCAGCTCAGGTATTTCTTCTAACTCCGTTCGAGGACAAACGTTTGTTTTAGAGGTAGAGAATGTGATGACCCAAAATGTTATCTTTAAATTTAATAATTATTTCTGTGTTCTAAGACCTGGAAAAGCACTATTTATCATTACTCGACTTGCGTGTACAGTCCGTAAAAAATTTTCGAAAAGGTATTATGCGAAAAATGAATTAAAATATGAATTAGAGCTTTAAAACTCAACTGAGTTGATCTTGGTCAATATTTTTAGCAAACGGACTCGGATCAGTATTTTGACAGTTTCGGTAGGTCCGTATCGTGATTTGGGACTTGGGCATATGCCCGGAATCAAATTCCGAGGTCCCTAGCCCGAGATATGGAATTTTGAAGAAAAATTAAAAGTTTAAATTCAAATAGTGACCGGATGTCGAATTATGTGCAAGCTACCCCGGAATAGAATTTTGATGATTCCAACAGCTCCATATAGTGATTTTGGACTTAGGAGCATGATCGGAATTTTATTTAGAAGTCCGTAGTGGAATTAGGCTTGAAATGCCGAAAGTTAAATTTTTGGGAAGTTTGACCGAGGGGTTGACTTTCTGATATCGGGGTCAAAATTCGATTCCAAAAATTTGAGTACCTCCGTTATGTCATTTATGACTTGTGCGCAAAATTCGAGGTAAATCGGACGTGATTTGATAGAATCCGGAGTCATTTGTAGAAATTAGAAATTTCAACATTTATTAGGCTCGAATCTATGTGTGATTCATGTTTTATTGTTATTTTATGTGATTTGAAGGATCGACTAAGTTCGTATGATATTTTAGGACTTGTTGGTACATTTGGTTGAGGTCCCGGGAGCCTCGGGTGAGTTTCGAATGGTTAACGGATTAAATTCGGACTTAGAAGAAATAGCTGAAGTTTTTGCCCTCTGCTGCATTCGCACCTGCGGAAATTCTATCGCAGGTGCGAGCTCGCAGAAGTGAGCCTGGAAAGCGCAGATGCGCAAATGGACTATGGGTCAATGGTCGCAGGTGTGAAGGAAATTCTGCACCTGCGTGAGCGCAGATGCGGAGAGACGCGCGCAGAAGCGGCCTATGCAGGAGCGCAAACAGGCACGCAAATGCGAGAATTTTTTCGCACATGCGGTTGGCACAGAAGCGGCCAAGTTGCCGCAGATGCGAAAATCCCTGGACAGTACAAAAACAGAGGGGTTCCGAGCTTTTTCCATTTTTTGGGCATTTCAAGCTCGGGTTGGGCGACTTTGAGTAAGGTTTTCACGGGAAAACTTGAGGTAAGTCCCTTGTGATCATTTCTACTCCATAATATTGAATTATCATCAAATAATCTGACTAGATTACATATTTTTGAGGTGTAAATCGGGGGTAGGAACTTAGGGATTTGAAAATAAGATTTGAAGCTTTGAGGGTCGAGTTGGGGTCGGATTTTGATAAAATTGGTATGGTTAGACTCGTGATTGAATGGGCTTTCGGATTTTGTAAATTTTGTCGAGTTCCGAGACATGGACCCCACAGGCCATTGTTGAGTTAATTTCGGATTTTATTGAAAAATATAGTATTTTCTTATGGAATTGATTCTATAATTTTTGTTGACTGTATCGAATTAATTATGACTAGATACGAGTCCATCGGAATCGGAAAATCGAGGAAAAAATATACTACTTATTTAAATTGGAGCAAGTAGAGGTAAGTGACTTGTCTAACTTTGTGTGGGGGAAAGTTTTCCTAGAATTGATATTAATGTGATTATTGAAACATGTTGAAAGTCGTGTACATGAGGTGACGAGTATGTACACGGGCTAAATATGAAAGATTATATTATTAAATTGTGTAGATCATTGTTGCGCATTTATTAAATTATTTTATCTTGTTATATTCTTCATCATTGATCTGAGATATATACCTTAAATTTGTTTGACCTTTTCCTGATAATTGTTATACCTGTTTAGTTGAAACTTGGTTTCTTTTATTCTGTGCATTACTTGAAGGGTGATTTTTTAAAATTAAACATTATTAATATGAAGTATTTGACATTTTAAATTTGATATTGAAATAATGTATTAAAGATTTTGAAATATTATTTTCCTGAATTATTTATTCTTGAATATTTTGTAAGATTTGTGTACTCATTGTGATGGAGCCGTGAGCTCTTTATTGTGAAAAGATATTATTGATGATTTATTTTGGCATGAGCCGTGAGCTCTTTATTGTGGAAAAATATTGTTGTTGAATTATTTGGGCAAGTTACATTATTTGAGTACTTGAGGTGCAAATTGTGATATATTGTGATATTGATACGCATGCGGTGGTATAAGGTCTGGGTATTGAAACGCATGCGGTGAGATAAGGGTGGCTTGATACGCGTGGCTAGTAATGGGAACTACTAGAAGTCATGCGATGTGATAAGGATGGCTAAAACGCGGGATGCTATTTTGGGAAAAATGTTTTCTTTCAAATAAATTGTAAAGGCTCCCGCGGTGAGATAGGTGTTAACGAGAGGCTAGAGGTTTGGAGACAGGCTCTTGATTCTAAGGGTTTCAAGTTGAGCAGGACAAAGACGGAATACCTGGAGTGTAAATTCAGTGCTGAGCCAGGGGAAGTGGGCGTGTATGTGAGGCTTGAATCACAGGTCATCCCGAGTAAAGGCAGCTTCAAGTACCTTGGTTCGGTTATCCAGGGGGGAGGGGAGATCGACGAGTATGTCACACACCGTATTTGGATAGGATGGATGAAGTGGAGGTTAGCATCTGGAATCCTGTGTGACAAGAGAGTGCCACCAATACTCAAAGGTAAGTTCTATAAAGCGGTGGTTAGACCAGCCATATTGTATGGGGCTGAGTGTTGACCCGTTAAGAACTCACATATCCAGAAGATGAAAGTAGCAGAAATGAGGATGTTGAGGTGGATGTGCGGGCACACTAGGATAGATAAGATTAGGAATGATGTTATTTGGGAGAATGTGCATGTGGCTCCCATTGATGACAAGATGTGGGAAGCGAGGCTTAGATGGTTCGGACATGTTCAAAAGAGAAGCCCAGATGCTCCGGTACGGAGGTGTGAGCGGCTGGTTGTGGAGGGCATGAGAAGAGGTAGAGGGAGGCCTAAGAAGTATTGGGGAGAGGTGATCAGACAGGATATGGCGAGGCTCCAGATTTCCGAGGACATGACACTTGATAGGAAGATGTGGAAGATGTAGTTGAGTCTTGCCTTACTTCGTACCATTATGGGACTAGCCACGTAGGATTTTTTGTCTAGGGTAGCTAGTGACAATGTTGTGTTTTACTACTTCGCTTTCCAGTGCATGTCCTATTTGCTAGCTATCATTTTTGCTTTGCATCTTTCTTCTGCATTTTATGGTATTCCTATTTTTTTTATGATTATTGTGGTGATACTAATGTTGTCTCCTCTTGTCATTTTGTCTTTTTGTTTTCTTGAGCCGAGGGTCTTTCGGAAACAACCTCTCTACTCCTTTGGGGTAGGGGTAAGGTCTGCGTATACACTACCCTCCCCAGACCCCATTAGTGGAATTCTATTGGGTTGTTGTTGTTGTTGTTGCTCCCGCGGTGAGATAAGGAAATGAGATATTGTGAATTTGTTTATGATTTGGGACTACGAGGCGGTACCTCGAGTGTGCCCTTGTAGATATTGATTTATGGCCGCAATTGTCTTGATTATTTGTTGTGATTTTCTTAAAGTTGAAAGGAAATTCGATTTTGTTTTCATGAGATATTATTTGAAATTCTATTTTGTTTCGACGAGATATTATTTGCCATTATTTTTCTTAATTAAATGGTGACACACTACTTGATTCATTTCCAATGTCATTTTATATTACTATATTGTTAAACATTTTACCATGCCATTATTATATTCCAGTAGGGCCTCACCTGACCTCGTCACTACTTTACCGACGTTAGGCTTGGCACTTACTGTGTACCGCTGTGGTATACTCATACTACGCTTCTGCACATCTTTTTGTGCAGATCTAAGTATATCTTACCAGCCTAGACGTCAGTAAGTTACCTGCGCACGGAGACTTCGAGGTATATCTGTCAGCGTCCGCAGAATCCGTAGTCCCCTTCTATCATTTTTATGTTTCTTCCTTATTTTTCTTTAGACCTTGATATATAGAGACATTGAGAATAAAATTCTTAGAAGCTTGTGACCTATTTCTACCGGGTTTTGGGATTTGAAATTGTTTGAATTGTAGTTTATTTATTTCATATATTTATAATTATTCCGCATTGATAGGCTTACCTAGTCTTAGAAACTAGGTGCCATCACGACATCCTACAGAGGGAATTTGGGGTCGTGACACCAGTACATGGGGTCGGTTGTACTGATACTACACTCTACACTTCTTGTGCAGATTTTGGAGTTGGTCCCAGCGGTGTACCATAGACTTGCTCAGATTTCAGCTACTTAGAGGAGACTTGAGGTATAACTGCACGACGTCCGCAGTTCTAAAGTTCCCGTCTAGTTTACTTTATCTATTTGTTTATTTCCAGACAACTTTATTTTATTCAGGCCCTTATTTGTATTATTCTAGACGCTCGTACACTTGTGACACCAAATTCTGGGATGGTATTTAGACACCGTTGTTTTTTTCTTTTTTTGGATTATTTACTATAATTCAGACTTTACTTCCGCAATCATTCTTTGTTATTGAAAACTTTAAAAATTATTTTAAAAATAGATAATATTATTCTACCGTTGTCTTGCCCAGCAAGCGAAATGTTAGGCGCCATCACGGTCCGAAGGTGGGAATTTTGGGTCGTGACAGTTGGTATCAGAGCCCTAGGTTACATAGGTCTCACGAGTCACGAGCAAGCTCAGTAGTGTCTGAAGGATCGGTATAGAGACGTCTGTACTTATCTCTCAGAGGCTATGAAGTTTAGGAACAATATCACTTATTTCTTATTCTGTCGTGCGATTTTATTCTATCATCGATGATTGAACCATTATACTCTTATTCTCTCGCAGATGGTGAGAACACGTAATACCTCTACCGATGGACAGGGACCAGAACCCCCGGTGCCATCTATGGCCAGGGGTAGAGGTCGAGGCCGAGGTCGTGCTAGAGGCCGAGGCCGAGGTAGAGGCCGAGGTAGAGCTTAGTCCAGAGCTCGAGCAGCTGCACCTGTTGTAGAACCTCATGTAGACCTTCAGGAGGAGGTTCCAGTTCATAATGTACCAGCTGGACCAGTTCAGGTCCCGGAAGGATTCATAGTTACTCCAGTGCTTCAGGACGCTTTGGTTCGTTTGGTGAGTCTTATGGAGGGCGTGGCCCAGAATGGTACATGTCTAATGGCACCAGCCTTTTCACAGGCTGGGGGAGGAGCACAAACTCTCACTACTCCCGCTCCGGGGCAGATGGCTCCCCAGAATCAGGCTCCAGTAGCCCCGCCAGTTGGGGTAGTTCAGCCAGTTGTTGCGGCACAGATTGGTGATAGGCCCGCCATGTCTTTTGAGGCCTTATTAAGACCGGATAAGTTTACTAAGCTCTTTCCAGTTCACTTCAGTGGTACACCTTCTAAATACCCATAGGATTATCTTGAACGCTGCCACGAGGTGCTGCGGAACATGGGTATAGTTGAGACCAACGGGGTTGATTTTGCTGTATTTCATATGACGGGTTCTGCCAAGAGGTGGTGGAGAGATTATACATTGACCCGACCAGTTGGATTGCCTACACTTACCTGGGAGCAGTTCTCTCAGCTATTTCTGGAGAAGTTCCTTCCTATCACACTGAGAGAGGAATTTCGCAAGCAATTTGAGCGTCTACAACATGGCAGTATGACTGTTACTTAGTATGAGTCACGTTTTGTGGATTTGGCCCATCATGCTCTCCTTTTACTACTTACGGAGGGAGAGAGAGTGAGGAGGTTTATTAAGGGACTCACTCACCCTATCAGGCTTCATATGGCCAAGGAGATCAGAAGTGAGATTTCTTTTCAGGCGGCTGCTAATGTCGTGAGGAGGATCGAGATGGTTCTTGCACAGAAGAGAGGGCAGAGGTCTGATAAGAGGCCTTGTCAGTTCAGTGGTTTCGGTGGTGCCTTGTCTGGAGGCAGGGGTAATTTTGGGAGGGGTCATCCTCCTCGACCATTTCATTCAGCACTTCATGTATCTCCCGGTGCTTCAAGGAGTCATGGTCCTATTATGCATTACTCTTGGCAGCCAGCATTTAGTGAACATTCGGCTCCTATCAGTGCATCACCACTCCAGAGTCACTACAGCGGATATCCGGCCCATTTGGGTCAGCTTCAGCTTCAGCAGCCATGGCATCAGGATGAGTGTTATGAGTGTGGTCACATTGGTCACATCAGGAGGTATTTCCCTAGGTTGGCGAGTAACAGATTTCGGCAGGATTCTCGTGCCATCATACCGGCACTGGTTGCTTCACCGCCTGCTCAACCAGCTAGACGTAGGGGTCAGGCAGCTAGAGGTAGAGGTTAGGCCATTAGAGGTGGAGGTCAGATCATTAGAGGTGGAGGCCATCCAGTTAGAGGCTGTCCTAGAGACGCAATTTAGAGTGGTGGGGCTCAGCCCCAATTTTATGCTTTTCCAGCTAGGCCTGAGGCCGAGTCATCTGATGTTGTGATCACAGGTATTATTCTAGTTTTCCATAGAGATGCTTCAGTTCTATTTGATCCAGGATCTACTTATTCCTATGTGTCCTCCTATTTTGCTTCATATTTGGTTGTGCCTTGTGATTCTCTGAGTGCTTCTGTGTAGGTATCTACACCAGTGGGAGACTCTATTATAGTAGATCATGTCTATCGTTCGTATGTGGTTACTACTGGTAATCTTGAGACTAGTGTGGATCTTCTACTTCTTGATATGGTAGATTTTGATGTCATCTTGGGTATGGATTGGTTGCCCCCTTATCATGCTATATTGGATTGTCATGCCAAGACAGTGACCCTAGCCATGCCGGGGTTACCTCAGTTTAGAATGGAAAGGAACTCTTGATCATTCTGCCAGCAGGGTTATTTCTTATATGAAAGCTCAGCGTATGGTCGAAAAAGGGTGTCTAGCCTATTTGGCTTATATTCGCGATCCCAGTGCGGATGTTCCTTCTATGGACTCAGTACCAGTTGTTCGTGAATTTCCAGAAGTATTTCCTGCAGATTTGCCGGGGATGCCACCCGACAGAGATATTGACTTCTCTATTGATTTGGCTCTGGGCACCCAGCCCATTTCTATTCCACCATACCGTATGGCCCCACCGGAATTGAAAGAATTGAAGGAGCAGTTACAAGATTTGATTGATCAGGGATTCATTAGATCCAGTGTCTCGCCCTAGGGTGCACTAGTATTATTTGTAAAAAAGAAAGATGGTTCGATGCGAATGTGTATAGATTATCGGTAGTTCAATAAGGCCACTATCAAAAACAAATATCCGTTGCGAAGAATTAATGACTTATTTGATCAGCTTCAGGGTGCCAAGGTATTTTCGAAGATCGATTTGAGGTCGGGTTACCATCAGTTAAAGATTAGGGCATCTGATGTCCCTAAAACAGCTTTTCGGACTCGGTATGGGCATTACGAATTCTAAGTGATGTCATTTGGGTTGACAAATGCCCCAACAGCATTTATGGATTTGATGAATCAGGTGTTCAAGCCCTATTTGGATTCTTTTGTTGTTGTATTCATTGATGATATCTTGATTTACTCCAGTAGTCGAGAGGAGCATAAGTAACATCTTCGGAGTGTGCTTCATACTTTGAAGAGTAATCAGTTATATGCCAAATTTTCAAAATGTGAGTTTTGGTTAGACTCAGTTGCCTTTTTGGGGCATGTTATATCGGCAGAAGGCATAAAGGTGGATCCTAAGAAGATTGAGGCTGTTCATAATTGGCTTAGACCTACTTCAGTTACAGAAATCCGGAGTTTCCTGGGTTTAGTAGGTTATTATCGTCGGTTCGTGGAAGGGTTTTCATCTATAGCAAGCCCATTGACCAGACTGAACCAGAAAGGTGTCCCATTCAGATGGTCAGATGAGTGTGAGTTGAGCTTTCAGAAGCTCAAGACTGCTTTGACTACAACGCCAGTGTTGGTATTACCCACAGGTTCAGGATCGTATACGGTATATTGTGACGTATCTCACATTGGGCTTGGTGCAGTATTAATGCAAGATGGCAAGGTGATTGCATATGCGTCGCGGCAGTTGAAAGTTCACTAGAAGAATTATCATGTTCATGACTTAGAACTGGCATCCATTGTTCATGCTCTGAAAATTTTGAGGCATTACTTCTACGGTGTCTCGTATGAGGTATTTACTGATCATCGTAGCCTTCAGTATTTGTTCAAACAAAAAGATCTTAATTTGAGGCAGAGAAGATGGTTGGAGTTGTTGAAAGACTATGATATCACTATTTTGTATCACCCCGGAAAGGCCAATGTGGTGGCCGATGCTTTGAGTAGAAAGGCTGTGAGTATGGACAGTCTTGCGTATATTCCGGTTGGTGAGAGGCCATTAGCAGCAGATGTTCAAACTTTGGCTAATCAATTCGTGAGGTTAGATGTTTCAGAACCCAGTCGGGTTCTAGCTTGCACAGTCGCTCGGTCTTCTTTATATGAGCGCATCAGAGAGAGGCAGTATGATGATCCTCATTTATTTGTCCTTAAGGACACGGTGCGGCACGGTGATGCCAAACATGTTGCTGTGGGGGAAGATGGAATTCTGCAAATGCAGGGTCGTATTTGTGTGCCTAATGTGGATGGGCTTCATGAATTAATTCTTGAAGAGGCACGCAGTTCCAAGTATTCTATTCATCCAGGTACCGCCAAAATGTATCAAGATTTGCGGCAACATTATTGGTGGAGAAGAATGAAAAAGGATATAGTTGCATATGTAGCTCGGTGTCTGAATTGTCAGCAAGTTAAATACGAGCATCAGAGACCTGGTGGTTTGCTTCAGAAGTTAGAAATTCCTGACTGGAAGTGGGAGCGTATCACTATGGATTTTGTTGTTGGACTCCCACAGACTCAGAGAAAATTTGACGCAGTTTGGGTCATTGTGGATAGGTTAACCAAATCAGCACATTTCATTCCAGTGACAGTTACCTATTCTTCACAGAGGTTAGCTGAAATTTACATTCGTGAGATTATCCGCCTTCACGGTGTGCCCGTGTCTATTATTTCAGATCGAGGTACGCAGTTTACCTCACATTTTTGGAGGGATGTACAGCGTGAGTTAGGCACGCGGGTGAAGTTGAGTACAACATTTCATCCACAAACAGACAGACAGTCAAACCGCACTATTCAGATATTGGAAGATATGCTTCGCGCTTGTGTTATAGACTTTGGAGGTTCTTGGGATCATTTCTTGCCACTTGTGGAGTTTACTTGTAATAATAGCTGCCAGTCGAGCATTTAGATGGCTCTATATGAGGCATTATACGATAGGCGATGTCGTTCGCCAGTTGGCTGGTTTGAACCGGGAGAGGCTCGGTTGTTGGGTACCGATTTGGTACAGGATGCCATGGATAAGGTCAAGATTATTCAGGATCAACTTGCATAGCTCAGTCTAGGCAAAAGAGTTATGCCGACCGTGAAGTTCGTGATATTGCATTCATGGTTGGAGAAAGAATATTACTCCGTGTTTCACTTATGAAAGGTGTAATGAGGTTCAGAAAGAAGGGCAAGTTGAGCCCTAGGTATATTGGACCCTTTGAAATTCTTGAAAGGGTGGGTGAAGTAGCCTACAGACTTGCATTACCACCTAGTTTATCAGCGGTTCATCCGGTGTTCCATGTGTCTATGCTCTAGAAATATCATGGTGATCCGTCCCATGTGTTAGATTTCAGCTCAGTCAAATTGGATAAAGATTGACTTATGAGGAGGAGCCGGTGGCTATTCTAGCCCGGCAGATCCGACAATTGAGGTCTGAGAGTTATCCTTCAGTTCGAGTGCAATGGAGAGGTCAGCCGGTAGAGACATCTAACTGGGAGTCCGAGTCGGACATGCTGAGTAAATATCCACACCTTTTCTCCAGCACATGTACTTTTTCTAACTCCGTTCAAGGACGAACGTTTGTTTTAGAGGTGGAGAATGTGATGACCTAAAATATTATCTTTAAATTTAATAAGTAATTCTGTGTTTTAAGACCTCGAAAAGTACTAATTATCATTCCTCGACTTGTGTGCACATTCCATACAATTTTTCGAAAAGTTTTTATGTGAAAAATGGATTAAAAGGTAAAATAGAGCTTTAAAACTCAACTGAGTTGACTTTGGTCAACAATTTTAGCAAACAGACTCGGATCAGTATTTTGACAATTTTGGTAGGTCCGTATCGCGATTTGGGACTTGGGCGTATGCCCGGAATCGAATTCCGAGGTCTCTAGCCCGAGATATGGAACTTTGATAAAAAATTAAAAGTTCGAAAGCTTAATGAGTTTTAAGAAATTACTAATGTTGGATTTATTGACACCGGGTCCGTATTTTGGTTCAGGAGCTGGTATAGGTCCACCATAATATTTATGACTTGTCTGCCGAATTTGGTGAGAATCGGAGTTGATTTGACGTGATTCGGACGTCCGGGTGTAAAAATATAAGTTTTAAAGTTTTCTTGAAAACTTCCTTTGATTTGATGTCCGATTAGTAGTTTTAGGTGTTATTTTGGCAATTTGATCATACGAGCAAGTTCGTATGATATTTTAGGACTTGTGTGCATGTTTGGGTTGGATCCCCGAGGGCTCGGGTTGGTTTCGAGTGGTTAACGGATCATTTTTAGACTTGAGGAAACTGCAGAAACCTGCTTTTGGTTTCCTTCTTCGTGTTCGCGAGGGGAGTCTCGCATTCGTGAAGAGCAAATTGGGGCTGGCACAATTTGTGCTTCGCGTTTGCGACAAAGTGGATACATTCGCAAAGGCTTGAGGTGTGAAGCTTCGCATTCGCGATAGAAGCCTCGCGTTCGCGAAGGGAAAGGGGCTGGCTAGGAAAATTGCCTTCGCGTTTGCGAAGGGCATCTCGCATTCGCGAAGGCCAAGCCAGGTAAGCTCCGCGTTCGCGAAGAGTAAAATTGGTCAGCAGGAATTTGTGCTTTGCGAACGCGAGGCACTGACCGCGTTCGCGAAGCGTAAAAGTTCAAGAAACAGAACTTAAGTTCTGAAAATGGGATTCGTCCTATTTTCAACCCTTTTTCATTTTTGAGCTCAGGTAAGGCGATTTTCATGGAAAAATATTGGGGTAAGTGTTCCTTATCCTATATTGATTATATTTCATGATTCCATACTCGTTTATATCATGAAACCATGAATTTATGGAAGAAAAATCAGATTTTTCTAAAGTCTTCCAAAAATGAATATTTAAGATTTGAAGGTCCATTTGATATCGCGATTGGATAAATTTTGTATGGTTGAACTCGTATCAGAACGGGTATTCGAATTTCGCGAGTTTTTTTTGAGATTTTAGATGTGGGTCCCATTGTCGAATATTTAAATGAATTTTATACTTTTATCTGAAAAATTTATAAATCCATATGGAATTAATTCCTATGATTCTTATTGAGTATATTGAATTGTTTGTGAATAGATTTGAAGCTTTTGGAGATAAATTTAAAATGAAAAGCTGTGGTGGAGTAATTGATTGAAATTTGCAAAGCGAGGTAAGTGTCGTGGTTAACCTTGACTTGAGGGAATAGAACACTTAAACTATTTGTTAGGTGAAATGCATGTGAACGACGTATAGGCGAGGTGACGAGTGTCTATATGTCGTCAAATTAATTGTTTGCATATTTACTTGAAAAATTATAAAGTGTTTTAAATCATGAATTAATTATTATAATAATTATTTCTCACATATTCTGTGTCAAATATTAATTATTGAATTCGTGCAATAATTGCTACATCTTATGTGTATTAATTGCTACTTGACATTTAGCATATTAAATATTAAACTGCCTATTTTCTCCCTGATTTCCATAATAAATTGATATTTGTCATTGTTTGTTTTATAATTAAATCATAATTATTGTATGCTTGTTGTCTTATAATTTTATATTAATTGTTGCATTTATTGGGGAAATTTCTTCTATAAGAATTGGTAAATGAATATGTTGGAGGAGCGGGTTGCATGCCGCAACAGAATTAATTGAAATGGATATATTGGAGGATCGGGTTGCACGCCGCAACAGACTTATTAAAAGTCCATATTGGAGGATCGGGTTGCACGCCGCAATAGACCTATTAAAAGTCCATATTGGAGGATCGGGTTGCATGCCGCTACAGGCTTATTAAAAGTCGATATTGGAGGATCGGATTGCACGCCGCAACAGACTTATTAAAAGTCCATATTGGAGGATCGGGTTATACGCCGCAACAGACTTGATTAAAATGAATATATTAGAGGAGCGAGTTGCACGCCGCAATAGAATTGAATGTGAATATATTGTGAGAGCGGATTGCACGCTGCAACGAAAAATGATGGAGATGATAATTGGTTATGACTGTTGAGTTGGCTTCAATTATTATAAATGCATTACCTGATTATTTTTATTATTTGTTGTTGTTACTAATATTGCGTACAGGTTAATATAAGTGACCCGCCTTAGCCTCGTCACTACTTCGTCGAGGTTAGGCTCAGCACTTACCAGTACATGGGGTCGGTTGTACTGATACTACACTCTGCACTTCTTGTGCAGATTTCGGAGTTGGTCCCAGCGGCGTACCATTGAGTTGCTCGGATTCCAGCTACTTAGAGGAGACTTGAGGTATAACTGCACGACGTCCGCAGTTCTGAAGTCCCCGTCTACTTTACTTTAGCTGTGTGTTTATTTCCAGACAGCTTTATTTTATTCAGGCCCTTATTTGTATTATTCTAGAAGCTCGTGCACTTGTGACACCAAATTCTGGGATGGTATTTAGACACCGTTATTTTTATTTTTTGATTATTCACTATAATTCAGACTTTACTTCCGCAGTCGTTCTTTATTATTGAAAAATTTAAAAAATATTTTAAAAATGGATAATATTATTCTAACGTTGGTTTGCCTAGCAAGCGAAATGTTAGGCGCTATCACGATCCGAAGGTGGGAATTTTGGGTCGTGATAATATCTTTTTCAGGACTTAGTTTTTTCTTTATATTTTTCTAACTCAAGTATATTCTTTGATAATATTTATGTAGTTTCAAAAAAGTCTACACTCACAGTAAAAATACACGCGCAATGCGCGTACCCTAAAACTAGTATATATTAAATGAGTTGCTATGGTTAATGAGCAACTTTTCTACATGCTCGCCCCAAGATCGAGTCCCACTAACAAGGCACTCTTTTTCTTAGTTTCTTTGATTTCCTTCATCTTAATCTTTTCTCTTTGTACAACCACAATTTTATTATTTAATTAAATTATATTTTTATTACTATTTTCTTTTTCTAGATTTTAAACTTTTGTATGTGAATATCATTTTAATCATTTTAATTTTTAATTCATCTAATGTTAATTTTTTCCTTGGTTTCGATAAAGTACAAATTTTTAGTTTGGTTATCACGTATTTATTTATGCATAAAATATTTTGTAAAATGAACCGAATTAATTCCAAATAAAACTGAATCAAATTAACTTTAACAGCGCGAACCAACATATTGTACACACTACTAGTAGTGACACCCTAATTCAGTTTTCTCGATTAGTTGTAGGTTTGCATTATATATAGTGACACTCGTAACAATCAAATCCTAGATACGCCTATGAATTGATCCTTGTGGGAGAGAGCGCCAAAGTAAAGAACAGACCAAAATGTCAAATTAAATAACAGTACAAATTTATAAAGGAAAAAAAAATAGAAACCTGCAGTTCATGTGCTGCAAATCTTATCCAAAAAAGAAAAATACATGAAATATGGAAGCATAATACAGAATAAAAACGTGGAACATAGATTTGGCTATTGTTGTTTTGTTTTTTATTATTTGGTTTCTTGCTAGCTAGTAATTTCTGGCTATAAATACGCGACTCATTCCATTGAAACTTCACAACAAAAGTCATCTCTCTTTCTATATTACATTCTTACTCTCCCTTATTTAGCTCCGAGGTCGTATCATCATGTTTCCGATAAAAAATATTGTTGATCGACTAACTGGGCATAATGACTCAAAGAAAGTCAAAGGAATTGTGGTGATGATGAAGAAGAATGCTTTAGACTTTACTGATATCGCTGGCTCCGTTGTTGATGGAGTTCTCGAGTTCCTTGGCCAGAAGGTCTCTTTGCAATTGATCAGTTCTGCTCATGGTGATCCAGGTAAGTTCTCTGCTCTTTATATGGAAGCTAAATATTTATCAGTAAGTGAACTACAGCATCAAAATTCACAACCCATTAACACATATAAATTTGTCTTGCTTTTTACGCTCTCAGTTTCCTTCTATGCGAGGGAATTTGATTGGAGAGGGAGTCTAAACAAAAGAAGATATGTTTTTGTAACTTATGATCTTAAACATGTAAGATATATTTGTGGTTGTAACTAGTGACGGAGCCAGAATTTTATAAAAGAGGATTCAAAAATGTGGCACATACAATTTAAGCTTGTGATCTAAAGCAATGACGAAGCTAGGGATTTCGCGAAGAGTATTAAAAATTTAATATACACATATAAAAATAAATTTTGACATATATACACAATATAAATTTCTATATACACCATATAATGTTTCGATGAAGGGTGTTCGATTGACCACCCTTCAATATATGTGTCTTTTTTACCCTTCTACCAGTATAATTTTTAGCGAAGGGGGTTACTCCTTCCTCTAGGCTAGTTCCGCTACTGGCTATAACATCAAGTTTTTAAGGATAAAATAAGGCGCTCAAGTTAACTGTTTCTAAGAATAAAAATATGTCGTTTGGAAAAGATTAGAAAGTAAAGAGTGTCACATAAATGGAATTCCAGATAAAAAATATGTTTCACTTTTAATATTCTTATTATGAACAAGTTGTTTGGAATACAATTATGGGGGGGTTTAAGATAAAAAGAAAAAGGAGTATTGCCCGCTACTAATAAAATTATAGTAAGTCTTTAATTATAAACTATTTCAAGTGTAACAACTTTAGAGTAGTCTACTTGTATGGAATACAGTAAAGTATCTCTGAAAGAGAAATGATACTTCTTGATCCCTACTAGCGCTCTTGTGGTTGGTAATTTTACTCTTATAAGTACTTCGCATTCAAATTTTAAGAGTCTTCTAGGTCGATTCCTGTAATATGTAGATAATTTTGGTGCTAAAGGTTAGTTTGGAACTACTTTCACTTGGATGAAATGTTTAAAGGGATTATATTTGACATATATCTAAAAAAGCTTAAGCTAAATATATTTGAGCTAATTTGATTCAAGACAACAAAGTTTAGTAATGCTTACATTACACAAGATTATTAGAGCAAAAAAAACGGATTATAAATTAAACTTCAAAATTCTCTTTTAGTACCAGTGATGAAAAGTAAGTTGTTAGCACGTTTTGCTTGGTATGCATTGAATTTGAGATGGCATACTAGCCTATTAGGCTTCCAAGTGTCGTTTTTAGAGGCTGTGTGGAAAGCCACCTGTAATTAAATTTGTGTGTAATTTGATGTAATTACACAGTTTTGACGTGCTTTTCTGACCAAGTAATTACTTGTTCAGTATATAATTGGGTAAAATTATACTCTGCCATTTTCAAGGGGAGCTGACAATTGCTGATAATTACATGGTGTAATTACCAGTTTATTTTTTTTGAATCTCTTTTCTTTTCTTTTTAATTTACTTTTTATTTCTATTCTTTTTTTCTTTTTAAATTCTTTTTTTCCTTCAAATATTACGTTATTTATTTTTATTTCCTTATTTCTCATTTTCCAACATTTACTTCATGTGTTTCTACATAATTTCTCATATTTTAATTTTTTTCCTAATTATTTTTTTTTCTTTTTATTACACTTAGCTATGTTATTATTCTTATATTTCTAAAAATATATACCTCATAATCTTTGAAACAATAAGTCATCCACAAACTTGACTTATAATGAGGAGATTTTTACATGCTTGATCCTTTTTTTTTTAACTATTATTCAAAAAAATAGAATCGTTTCTTGTTTATTACATAAAGAGCACTTTTATTTTTATTATTAGCATATTATAAAAATTATGCTCAACATTTAATAAGTTGAATGACTGCACTAATCACTGAAAGTACTTTTTTTCCATCTTCATTCTCTCTTTCCAACATTCATATTCTTCACTCCATTTTTGAAAATCTGATGCATATGTGAATGCCACATAAATTCAAGATGTATTGATTTAGACGTCATTTACACTTTGTATATTAAGTATCACTTTAATTCAAAATGTATTTTTATGTATATATTTTTTGTATATTTATTTGTGAAGTGCCATCTTATTTTAAGATATATTTTTAATGTATATTTCAAATATATTTTATATGTCAAGTGCCGTTTTAATTCAGGATGTATTTTTTATCTATTTTTTTGTATATTTATATGTCTAGTGCCATCTTAATTAAATTTAAGATATATGTTTTATATATATTTCATATGTCAAGTGTCATCTTAATTGAAGATGGATGTATATATATATATATATATATATATATATATATATATATATATATATATATATATATATATATATATATATATATATATACGTTTTATATATATTAATATATATTATTATCGAAGTAAGATCTTTATGTTAAGAAATGAAGAAAGAAGTAAGAGAAAAACTTAAGAAAGATAATTTAAAAGAAAATGAATGGAACAAATTTAGAAGATATATTGGCTTCGGTAGAAAACACATTTAAGAAGGAAATCCCAAAAGGTAAAGAAGGAAAGATGAAGAAAAATAAGGAAAGCTAATAAATAAAGAGAAAACAAAATGCATGATTTTCGTACAAAGAATTATTGACTTTCCATTCAATTTGCTTATTTTTAGGGATTAATAATTAATATTCCTATTTTAATGGAATTGTGTGCTACAAATATAAATATTTTCCTGTCACAACTGTAATACTGGGTTTCAAGCTAAGAATTTATTATATTTCTTTTAAACTGTGATAGTTATGTAAAGTTTCCTATAATGAGTGATGTCATTAAAGTTGAACTTTGTTATTGGATGGTGGGATTGAAAAATTAACTATGTTAAAATAATAGATTACTTTTTAATATTTAAATAAAATTTTCATTTTTAAACCTTTATTTTTTATGATTCCGTGTAGTCGCTCATATTTTTTATTTTTTTATTCTTTCATTTAGCATAATTGTGCTATTATTCTAGTTTTGAAACTACGCCTCCTAATACTAGAAATACTAAATCATTAATAAATCGAACATGTAATGAGTGATGTCATTAACATAGAAAATCATTGTTGAATGAGGTTATATATTTTTATCTTATCATTTTCTTTTGAATTGTATTTACTTAAATTATGTTGAAACTTATTTTATGTTATATTGTAATTTTACATAAGAATATTATGTTAATTTCTTTTGGTTTTTTAATTTATGTTATATTTTCGCTTATATTTTATTTGCTTTAGTAATATTCACTTATTAATTCAGATAGCATGCCATTCATTTTTTCGTTAGAATTGATAGATTATTTTATTAAACATGCAGTCCATGATGTTCTTACAAAACATGTACTTTTAGTTTTGATAATTGATTAAAGTAAAACGTATATCAGGTATTTTTACAATATTAGTTACAAATATAATATGATTATAAATTAATATATTTTCAAGAAATAATATCTATCTTAAATGTCAAGTTTAATATTATTTATAAAGGCAAAAATTTGTTAAATTTTAACTTTTAATTTTTGATAATTAACTTTATATTTATAATTTAATCTAACTACGTAATTACACTTGTGCAACCAAATAGTACATTTGTAATTACATTGTAATTATATTATGGTAAACATATAGGTCGTCGTAATTATAATACTGTGTAATTGCTAGGCTCTGTAATTACTATCCTAATAATTACACTAATTCCAATTACGCGATGGTTTTCGAAACAGACCCCTTAGTGTTTAGAGCTTCAAATTCCCCATCACTTTGTTCTTTTGGAGAAATAAAAAGAAGATGTTTGATATTTACTTGTATCAATTTATCCTTTTTGCTTCCTGGGAAAATATCGAAATATGTGAAAAGTGAAATTAAATCCCCCCCAAAAAAATAAAAAAAAAATAACATGAAGATATAACTGCAGAATATATTATGTCTGAACCAGAAACAGAAGCATTGACTCGATTCAATAATGATGAACTTTACTTCAGCCTCCCATACAAAGCAATCTACCAAACACAAAGTCCATGCCTTCCCCTCTTAAGCTTTCAATCTTGTGGAAGTGAATGAGAAGAAAATAAGGTAAGCAGACAAGATCAATCATTGAATAATTACTGACCATACCCGATCGATTATTTATTCAGACATCTACAAGATTAGGTAATCTTATCTTTTAGCTACAGTGGTAGCAAAATAGATTTAAAAAAATAATTATTCATCTATATAAAATACTAAAAAATGAGTTGGATAATAAACTTTTTAAAAGTGGGTCAAATATGAATAAGATCCATATTATCCACTTAAAAAATGGATAATCAATAAGTTTAACACCCGTAAAGATTCAAATTGGAAGTTCCTCAAGTTTAAGAGATAAATAATTCTCCCAAAAGTGATCATATTCAAGAGGATTATCTATCTGTATTACATATGGGACGAGTCGGATATTTTATCTATTTTTTACATTATCCATTTTGACCCACCGATGTCCGACCCGACCGTTTGCCACCCCTATTACCTACTGTCAATATATGTCGAATATTACATACGTATAGTTGATACAGACACAAGTTTTATTAAGCCGCGTGACAAATAAGATCTATCTTGTCACTTAATTAATTTATTAATTGCTGATTATAGAATACTAGACAATGAATTATCTCAAACCAATTAAGGAAACAAGGCAGTGAATAATGACCTTCCTAACGTATATAAATTAGAATAAAAGAGAAGAGATCGTGTACTCTCTCTCTCCCTCTCCCTCTCTCTTGTTTACATGATTGTGGTGCAGAGTTGTTTATTAAGACAATCTACTTGGTTGGTGGCGGCGGAGGAATTAGATAATCTAAACCTACATTTTATCTGACAATTTTGATAAGAAAGAAGAATGATTTATCTCCTTCATTGTTTTTAAGTTCAATTGGTCAATTTACTTGTATATTTTAGTTATAATTGTTGCCCTTTCGTTTGCACAAAAAGATCACATCACCTCAGCGATTTCGCTTCAATAAGGGACAACAATCTTTATTTAAAAAGTAATTGCAGGTAATTTTAATTAATTTAATTAATAATTTTATACTAAAAAATAGTAAGTAAAATATTACTCCATTCGTTTCATGAACTTGTTTGACTTGATATGAAATTTTTAAAAAAAATGAAGATTTTTGAAATTTGTGGTTCTAAATAAATCATAAAGGAGTCCAGATTATTTGTGTGATTATAAAATTTTTTTATTAAGGGTAGAATTGAAAGTTTAAGCTAAATTATTTCCAAATCGAGCAAAGGGCTAATGATGTAAACAAATGATTATACCGTCCGGGTATATACCTTAAATTCTTTTCTTAATAAACTGACAATCGGACTTTGTGTCGATCTTTTGCCATCAGTGTCACTAACCAAAGATGGTGATTCAAATTTATCCAACTTTGCAGCAAATGATTTACAAGGCAAACACAGCAATCCAGCCTACTTGGAGAAGTGGCTGACTACCATAACACCATTAACAGCAGGTGAATCAGCGTATAGTGTGACATTTGATTGGGAGGAGGAGTTTGGGGTTCCAGGTGCATTCATCATAAAGAATTTGCATTTCACTGAGTTCTTCCTCAAGTCAGTTACCCTTGAAGATGTTCCCAATCATGGCAAGGTTCATTTTGTCTGCAATTCTTGGGTATATCCTGCAAGTAAATACAAGTCGGACCGCATCTTCTTTGTAAATAAGGTATATATGGTTACTTGTTCGAGTATATATTTAGGCATGCATGTATAAGGAACAAAAAATTACTAAGATTAATGTGTTTGTTTGTTGATGCAGACATATCTTCCAAGTGAAACACCAGCACCTTTGCGCAAATACAGAGAAAACGAATTACTGACCTTACGAGGAGGTGGGACTGGAAAGCTTGAGGCTTGGGACAGGGTTTATGATTATGCTTTCTATAATGACTTAGGTGATCCAGACCAAGGTGCACAACATGTCAGACCTATCTTGGGAGGCTCCTCTGACTACCCGTACCCTCGAAGAGGAAGAACAGGCAGAGCCCCAACAAGAACAGGTTAGTATTTTAACTTCATTTTTTATAGGGAAAATGCTCAAAATTGACCTGGTGGTCTTCGAAATGGTTTATTTGTACCTCCGTTTGAAAATGAGGTCACATGTAACCTTGCCGTTAAACAAATAGTCCACTGATACCCTTCTCGACTAACGGCTCCGTTTTGGGCCCTTTGTTTTTCCTCAAACAATTTACGTCACAACACGTTTCCTCCAAAACCACCCTCAATTCTTTTTTACATGCCCCTCAATTTACGTCTATAATGCCCCATTGAATTATATTACATGCAATTTCACTTGCAAATATTTAGGTCTCATTAATTATCAAGATAAAGTAACTAGTGGCGGAACCCGAATTTTCATCAAGCAGTATCGAAATATAAATAATTAGATATATCGAAAAATCAAAGGGAGTCAACGTATAGTACATATAAATAAAATAAAAAAAATTATCTAGCAATATAGGGGGTGGGAAAGGTGGGTAAAATAAGTGAGGGGCATGTAAAAAACAATTGAGGGTGGTTTTGGAGGACACGTGTCATGATGTAGATTTTTTGAGGCAAAACAAAGGGCCCAAAATGGAGCTGTTAGTCAAGAAGGGTATCAGTGGACCACTTGTTTAACGGTAATGTTACACGTGACCTCTCAAACGGAAGGTACAAATAAGCCATTTCGAAGACCACGAGGGCAGTTTTGAGCCTTTTCCCTTTTTTATATAATTACCAAACATGTTAAGTTCAGTGAGATGGCCTTTTTTGTTAGATCCTGAAAGTGAAAGCAGGATTCCACTGCTTTTGAGCTTAGACATCTATGTACCAAGAGACGAGCGTTTTGGACACTTGAAGTTATCAGACTTCCTAACTTACGCTTTGAAATCGATGGTTCAATTCATCCTCCCTGAATTACATGCTCTGTTCGATAGCACCCCTAACGAGTTTGACAGTTTTGAGGATGTGCTCAGACTCTATGAAGGAGGCATCAAGCTTCCTCAAGGCCCTTTATTTAAAGCTCTTATTAGTGCCATTCCTCTAGAGATGGTAAAAGAACTTCTTCGAACTGACGGTGAAGGAATAATGAAATTCCCCACACCTTTGGTTATTAAAGGTACTAACATTACATCCTAATAAGTACACCTAACACTTTTTCCATTTTACTTTATGTATTTTGGCTGTATAATTTATGTAGAGGATAAAACTGCATGGAGAACTGATGAAGAATTTGGAAGAGAAATGTTGGCTGGTGTGAATCCTGTCATAATCAGAAATCTCCAAGTAAGCTGGCTTCATTTGGGAATAAGGCTGGGACCAAACTTTTATTGTGTTTTTCTCTAGTATCTCCAGTCTCCCTGCGGATAAAATATTTGTGTCTTATTTGTAGGAATTTCCTCCAAAAAGCAAGTTGGATCCTCAAGTATATGGTAATCAAGATAGTACAATTACCATACAACACATAGAGGATAGGTTGGATAGACTAACAATTGATGAGGTAATTCATTTTCACACCTAGTTCCTACTATTAACTTAGATTTCTTTGACAAGCTCTGAAATAAGGATTTTGCCCTTTTTATTTTGGAAGGCAATCAAGACTAATAGGCTTTTCATACTGAACCACCATGATATGGTTATGCCATATTTGAGGAGAATAAACACCACCACAACAAAAACCTATGCCTCAAGAACTTTGCTCTTCTTGCAAGATAATGGATCTTTGAAGCCGCTAGCAATTGAACTAAGTTTGCCACATCCAGATGGTGACCAATTTGGTGTTATTAGTAAAGTGTATACCCCAGCTGATCAAGGTGTCGAGGGCTCCATCTGGGAACTGGCTAAAGCTTATGTTGCAGTGAATGACTCAGGTGTTCATCAACTAATTAGTCATTGGTAATATCCTTTCAAAAGGCTTCTCTATATATGGATTTATGACATAGAATAACAACTCTCAGATATTAGCACTATTCTAAGACATCTGGTCATCTTTGTAGGTTAAATACACATGCTGTGATTGAGCCATTTGTGATTGCAACAAATAGGCAATTAAGTGTGCTTCACCCGATTCATAAGCTTTTGCATCCTCACTTCCGAGACACAATGAACATAAATGCTATGGCAAGACAAATCCTAATCAATGCTGGTGGAGTTCTTGAGAGTACAGTTTTTCCTTCCAAATATGCCATGGAAATGTCAGCTGTAGTTTACAAAAACTGGATTTTCCCTGATCAAGCACTTCCGACTGATCTTGTTAAAAGGTACGTACTAAATGACAAGCTTCATCAAATTTTGTGACTAAATTTCGGGACTAACCTTAAGAGGTTGTTCGAGCTTGCTTATATGACCATAATATCATTTGATTTCAGAGGAATGGCAGTTGAGGACTCGAGTTCCCCGCATGGCATTCGTTTGTTGATACAGGACTACCCATACGCTGTTGATGGTTTAGAAATATGGTCAGCGATCAAAAGTTGGGTAACAGAATATTGCAACTTCTATTATAAATCTGATGACTCGATTGTAAAAGACAATGAACTCCAAGCTTGGTGGAAGGAACTCCGCGAAGAGGGACACGGGGACCTAAAAGATGAACCTTGGTGGCCTAAAATGGAAAATTGCCAAGAGCTAATAGATTCTTGCACCATCATTATATGGACAGCTTCTGCACTTCATGCAGCGGTCAATTTTGGTCAATATCCTTACGCCGGTTATCTTCCAAATCGTCCTACAGTAAGTCGAAGATTTATGCCAGAGCCAGGTACTTCTGAGTACGAAGTGCTAAAGACAAATCCTGATAAGGCATTCCTAAGAACAATCACTGCTCAATTGCAGACACTGCTTGGTGTTTCCCTTATAGAGATATTATCAAGGCATACTTCAGATGAGATTTACCTCGGACAGAGGGACTCCCCTAAATGGACAAATGACGAAGAACCCCTCGCTGCTTTTGAGAGATTCGGCAACAAGTTGAGTGACATTGAAAATCGGATTATAGAAATGAATGGTGACCAGATATGGAGGAACAGGTTAGGGCCTATTAAGGCTCCATACACACTACTCTTCCCAACAAGCCAAGGGGGACTCACAGCCAAAGGAATTCCTAACAGTGTATCTATATAAACCTTATTATTAAGAAATGAGCCATGTGAACAAGTCTGGAAATGGAGAATGAAGAAAGCTGGTGTTTCAATAAATCTTGTAATGAAGTTTCATTACTTTAAGTTTATTTGCCTTATTTCTATATGTTTGATACCCTTAAGTTCCTTTATTTCCCTTTTAGCACAACTTGTCATTTGGTTCCAGTTTGTTGGGAGAATAATGCAGATAACAAATCCCATATATTCTGCAACTTGTAATTATTCTGAGTATTAATCATATATACATCTCAGAATCATGTATTAAAATTATCTTCTTTATTTACTTTTTTTTTTTTTTAACCGCCAATCCACTAGGTATGATGCCTCGGGGTTATAATTTATAAAATTTTCAAACATAATCTTATAAAAAAAAATATGAAAGTGATCTAAAATGCATAATATATAATCAAAGTAAGCTAATACCATAAAAATATTATCCGAATATACGGTTGACATAACTTCAATCTTGGTGGCACAGTAGCACGTAAAACTGGGAAATCCCATAACCAAAATGTAGAAGATATTGAGTTCCTTCCAGCTTGTTGAAATCCATGTAGTATATACAGAAATAGTAGCCACAGTAGTCAGCTTCGTAATCCCTTTCTTTTCTGCTATAAAGACGTTAATCATAGGAATATATTTCACTATACTGTAACTTGCATCTCCATGTATGTAGTGAATAGCATCGCATAAAACTGGATACATAACCTGGCGAATCATGAACATTGTTCCATTGAGTAAGAATTAGACACCTGTATACGGTCAAAATCGGGCCTACCTGATTTTGCCGTTTGATCGAGACAAGAAAGTTGCATTGGGGGTAGCCTCGTAATAAATCAGACCCGAGCTCGAGGATGAGACAGCAAGCCTAGAGATCGAAGTGTACGTTGAGACCGAGGCCAACAACAATCGAGACCAAGTATGACCGACTTCGAGGGCAGCATAATAATGGAATGGCGAGATATCAGTAACTGGTCGAAGATGACGGCGTGAATCCCGGAACGGATATCCGAGACTGGTCGAGGATCATGGCGTGAATCTCGGAACAGACCAAATTAGAAGCGGTTAACTAGCTGTTTATACGATTTTCCTTCTGTAATTAGAGACATACCATAATTAGGTTTCCTCTACTATATAAAGAGGAGTTCCAGTCATTTGTAGGGATCATGATTCACTGATAAACATATACATATATGCTGCTTTCTTTGCCTTAATTACTGTTCATCACTGCTTGTTCCATCCTTTGTTGTTCTTATTAACTAACTTCGAGATTACCTCGAATCGAGGTCGAGGCATTGTTTGCAGACTGATCAGATTTATTTTTGTCAAATTTATCTATTTAATTCGTTATTTATCAATTGGTACTGGTTTAAATCACATATCCTTAAAACCACAATATAAGTTTAATTGTTACTCGATTTTCTAGGTAAACAGTTTGGCGTCCACTTTGGGGCTGAGGATAATAGTGATTGTTCAGTGCTGATTCTGGTAAAACACACTATTTTATGCTTGTTCTTGTCGAGTATCTTTGCTTTTAGGTTAAAACATGTCAAACTAACAAAACGCATCCATACACGGTGACAATGGCCTTAGATTCCATGATGAAAACGAAAATGTGATCACTCCAAGAGTCGAGGTGCCATAGGCTAATCTCGGGGCAACACCGGTTGCCAACCCAGTCGACGTCAGTTGACACGTTGCTCTAAACACGGACTTAGGCGTAAAAATCGATGGGAGTGTACGAAGAGAAGGCCGATCTAGTGGCCAAGGAACACAGGGCAGAGGAGACGAAGGAGTCAGTCTCCAAGTGATATTCGAGATGCTTCAGGCTCAGCAAGCCGCTATTGCTCAGTTACAAAATCAACATAGTGCTCCGAATAGAATCGAGCCAGAAATTACTCGCTGTACCGAGCCAGTACCCTAAAGGTCGAATGGTAACGAATCGGGGACTAATCCTGCGGTAATGAAAGTGCTCGAGGAGCTCACCAAAAGAATTGAATTAGGGGAGAAGAGAATCGAAGCCAACGATAAAAAAAAATGAAAACATACAACTCTCGAGTTGATCAGATACTGGGGGCACCGCCAATCTTGAGAGGGATGGATTTGAAGAAGTTTGTGCAAAAGCCGTTTCCTCCAAGTGCGGCTTCGAAGACTATTCCAAAGAAGTTTCGTATGCCAGACATACCCAAATATAATGGGACCACCGATCCCAACGAGAATGTTACTTCATATACATGCGCTATCAAGGGTAACGATTTGGAGGATGATGAAATCGAATCTATGCTGTTGAAAAAAATTGGAGTGACCTTTTCGAAGGGAGCAATGATTTGGTATCACAACCTGCCACCAAATTTCATCGACTCATTTTCCATGTTAGCAAATTCTTTTGTAAAGGCACACGTCGGGGCCACAAAGGTCGAAACGAGGAAATCAGACCTTTTCAAGGTAAGACAAAAGGATAATGAAATTCTGAGGGAGTTCGTGTCCTGATTTCAAATGAATGCATGGAGTTGCCACTAGTCATAAATGATTGGGCCGTTCAACATTTCACCCAAGGGTTGAACCAGTAGAGTTCGATAGCGTCACGTCAGTTGAAACAAAATCTGATCGAGTATCCAGCTGTAACTTGGGCAGATATGCACAATTGATATCAGTCGAAGATCAGGGTCGAGGACTACCAATTAGGAGCCCCTTCTGGTTCAATTTATCCAAACAAGTCGACAGTTAAAAACCAGAGGGACGTCGATAGGGAGCCAAGGTCGAACAGGGACCGATATCAACCATATACCGCAGATCGAAGGAACAATGGTTCAGGATGCAATTCCGCCAGGAATGATCGAAGAAATGAACGAGGACAGAATTCTCGGGGATTTATGAGCAAAAGTGGTTTTGACAAGTATGTCGATCCCATAGAAGCACCTCGGTTATCGAAATATAACTTTAGTATTGATGCATCGGGCATTGCATCGGCAATCAGAAGGATCAAACATACTAGGTGGCCCAAACCCATACAAACCGATCATTCCCAAATAAACCCAAATTTGATGTGCAAGTATCATGACACGCATGGTCACAAGCCCGAGGATTGTAGGCAATTAAGGGGGGAGGTAGCCTGTCTATTCAATGAGGGGCACCTTCGAGAGTTCCTCAGCGATCTAGCCAGGAATCATTTTAGAGAAAGGGATGCCAACAGGAAAAGTGAACAGGAGGAACCCCAACATGTCATTCATATGATCGTCGGTGAAGTCGACATGCCATAGGGACACATATTCAAACTCACTAAGGTATCAATCACTAGGGAAAAATGAACCCGAGATTATGTGATCGAAGGCACTTTATCATTCAACAACGAAGAAGCAGAAGGCATTTCTCAGCCCCACAACGATGCTTTGGTAATTTCTATCTTATTAAATAAAGTTCAAGTTAAACATGTTTTAGTGGATCCAGGTAGCTCGGCGAATATCATCCGATCGAGTGACGTGGAGCAGCTCGGCCTACAAAATCAAATCGTGCTCGCAGCCCGAGTGTTAAACGGCTTTAATATGGCCAGTGAAACAACTAAATGGGAGATTATTCTATCGGTGAACGTGGCTGGAACCATTCAAGATACCAAGTTCCACGTAATCAAGGGCGACATGAGGTACAATGCCCTGCTCGGAAGGCCTTGGATCCACAATATGAGGGCAGTCCCTTTGACTCTCCACCAGATGATGAAATTCCCAATGTCGGACGCTGTAAGAACAATATACGGGGAGCAGCATGCTGCAAAGGAAATATTTGCGGTTGATGAGGTGACACTGATATCAACACTATCAACCTCGGAAAGGTCGAGCTCTAAAAGTAAATAGGAAGTCAAATAGCAATCACAGTCACCAGCCTCGACCGAATCAGGGAAGCAAGAGATAGAAGAAGAAGAGGAGGATTTTCTGACCCCTCGAACATTTATTGTTCCCGAAGATTCTGACGCCACCAAATCAACGGCCGAAGAGCTGGAACAGGTTATATTGATCGAGTACCTACCCGAGCGAAATGTATACCTAGGAACGGGATTAACTCCCGAACTCAGGAAAAAGCTTATTCAATTTCTTATTGATAACATAAATTGTTTTGCTTGGTCCCATTTAGACATGACAGGGATCCCACCGGAGATAACGACGTATCGGCTAAGCCTGGACCCTAGGTTTAAACCGGTGAAGCAAAAGAGAAGACCCCAGTCCGAGGTAAAGCACACGTTCATAAAGGACAAGGTAACTAAACTTCTCAAAATAAGGTCCATTCGGGAGGTAAAATATCCCGAATGGTTAGCCAATGTAGTTGTAGTCCCTAAAAAAGGGAACAAACTTAGAGTGTGTCTATATTATAAGGATTTAAACAAGGCGTGCCCAAAATATTCTTTTCCACTGCCTAACATCGATCATATGATCGATGCCACGGCCAGCCACGAGATCCTTACATTTCTTGATGCCTATTCCGGGTACAATCAAATCCAAATAAGCCCGGAGGACCGAGAAAAGACTTCATTTATCACCAAGTATGGAACATATTGTTATAATGTAATTCCCTTCGGGCTAAAAAATGCAGAAGCTACTTACCAACGCCTAGTAAATAAAATATTTGAAGAACAAATAGGTAAATCAATGGAAGTTTATAATGATGACATGCTAGTTAAGTCCCTGCGCATAGAGGACCATTTGGCTCATTTGCAGGAAACGCTCGAGATTTTAAGGAAATACAACATGAAGCTCAACCCCGAGAAATGTGCTTTCAGGGTCGATTCGGGCAAGTTCCTTGGCTTCATGGTATCGAATCAGGGAATCGAGATCAACCCTAATAAAATCAAGGCCATCGAAGATATCACCGTTGTGAACAATGTACAAGCCGTGCAGAGGCTGACTGGACGGATAACTGCCTTAGGCCGATTCATTTCGAGGTCATCGGATCGAAGTCACAGATTTTTCTCTCTGCCCAAAAAGAAGAACGATTTCGCCTGGACCCCGGAATGCCAACATGCATTAGAGGAATTGAAGTGATACCTATCGAGCCCACCACTGCTTCACACTCCAAAGGCAGATGAGAAACTTTACTTGTATTTGGCAGTATCGGAAATCGCGATAAGTGGTGTCCTAGTTCGAGGAGAGCAAGGTTCATAATTTCCCGTTTATTATGTAAGTCGAACCTTAGGAGAAGCAGAAACTAGATATCCGCATTTGGAGAAATTGACACTTGCACTGATAAGCGCCTCTAGAAAGTTAAGACCATACTTTCAATGTCACCCCATATGCGTATTAACCACTTACCCACTTCGTAATATTTTGCACAAGCCCGAACTATCGGGCCGATTGGCCAAATGGGCCGTCGAACTCAATGGGTACTATATCGAATATCAACCCCGGACGACCATCAAGTCTAAAATTTTAGCGGACTTAGTGGCCGATTTCATGCCAACCCTCGTACCTGAAGTCGAAAAGGAACTTTTGTTAAAATCAGGTACATCATCAGGGGTATTGAACCTTTTCATAGACGGTGATTCGAATGTGAAGGGGTCCGGGCTAGGCATCATTTTGAAGCCGCCCACGGGTAGCACTATTAGGCAATCTATCAAAACATTTAGGTTGAATAACAATGAGGCCGAGTACGAGGCCATGATTGCAGGTCTCGAGCTAGCTAAAGGCTTGGGAGTAGAAGTTGTTGAAGCCAAGTGTGACTCTTTATTGGTGGTGAACCAAGTAAATAAAACCTTCGAAGTTCGAGAGGATAGAATGCAAAAATATTTGGACAAGTTGCAAGTAACCTTGCACCGTTTCAAGGAATGGACTTTACAGCATATGCCTCGAGAACAAAATAGTGAAGCCGATGCACTTGCAATTTAGGGTCATCAGTCGAGGAAGATGAGATCAACTCGGGGACTGTCGTTCAACTCTCGAGATCCGTGATCGAGGAAGGCCATGCCGAGATAAACTCTACAAGCTTAACCTATGATTGGAGGAATAAATATATTGAATACTTGAAGAACAGAAAGCTCCCATCGGACCCTAAAGAGTCGAGGGCCCTACGAACCAAAGCTGCTTGATTCACATTGGATGAAGATGGAACATTATACAGAAGCACATTCGATGGACCATTGGCAGTATGCTTAGGACCAAGAGACACTGATTATGTTTTACGAGAGGTGCACGAAAGCACTTGTGGGAACCACTCCGGCGCCGAATCACTTATTCACAAAATCATTAGAGCACGATACTACTGGGATAGCATGGAAAAAGATATTAAGGAGTTTGTTCGAAAATGTGATAAATATCAAAGGTTTGCACCGATGATCCATTAGCCCAGAGAACAACTTCATCCAGTCCTATCCCCATGGCCATTCATGAAATGGGGGATGGATATCGTCGGTCCTATGCCATTGGCCCCAGGTAAAACTAACTTCATTTTATTTATGACTGACTATTTCTCTAAATGGGTTGAAGCACAGGCGTTCGAGAAAGTGAGAGGGAAAGAGGTTATAGACTTCATCTGGGATCACATCGTATGTTGATTTGGGATACCTGCCAAAATAGTGTGTGACAATGAAAAACAATTTATCGGCAGCAAGTGACGAAATTCCTCGAAGACCACAAAATAAAAAGGATATTATAAACGTCGTACCACCCTAGTGGGAACGGACAGGTCGAGTCGACGAACAAGACTATTATCCAAAACCTAAAGAAAAGGTCGCTAAGGGGAAATGGAGAGAAATTCTATCCGAAGTCCTTTGGGCATATCGAACAACGTCAAAGTCCAGCACGGGGGCAACCCCGTTCTCCTTAGTATATGGCTCTGAAGCCTTGATTCCAGTCGAAGTCGGGGAACCCAGTGTCAGGTTTCGACATACAATAGAAGAGTCAAATTACGAGGCTATAAATACTAGCCTCGAATTATTGGATGAAAAATGAGAAGCCGCACTCGTCCGAATGGCTGCACAAAAGCAACGAATCGAAAGATACTACAATAGGAGAACCAACCTTCGCCATTTCAGAGTCGGAGACTTAGTCCTGAAGAAAGTCACCATTAACACTCGAGATCCTAATGAAGGAAAGCTCGACCCAAATTGGGAAGGTCCCTACCAAGTCCTCGACATCGCCGAAAAGGGATCTTATAAGCTCGGCGCGATGAACGACGAACAACTGCCAAATAATTGGAACATATCGCTTCTCAAACGGTATTATTGCTAAGGTATGAATTTATTCCTCTTTTTTCATTTATATACTCTACACTAACTCATTGCAGATGATCGATCGAGGATATCGAGACCTCAGGTTTTAAAGCACGCGTCACACTCTTTTTTCCTTAGATTAGTTTTTGTCCCAAGTGGGTTTTTCCGGTGAGGTTTTTAACGAGGAAACAATTATGTGCTACCTGAGGACCATTCAACAATATCCAAGGCTTCTTTACATTCAACCTCGAATACTGGGGGGAATCACCCTTGGATGTTATACTTTTGAGGAAAATACTTCGTGTCAAAGAGACTCGATAGAGAAACTTTGTAATGGGCCAAACGGTCGAATGAACCGTGTCCGTATAGATTAGTCGAGTCCCAATGGCAAAACATATACGCATGTATAAATTATACAAAGAAGCATTCTTTTTATATCAAACATCTTGTGTCTCAAAGAAAATGTTCTATTATACAAGCTCCATACTTATGATTTTGCGAGAAAAGACTCAAGGGACAAGTGCAAATATACCTCGGGGACTGCCGTCGACGATCGACATATTCGATTAATCTAAACTCAAATTCATAAGACCTCAAAGAGTCACTCCTCGATCTACAGGCCAAGGCCATCATTCTCGGGGACTAACACTTTGAACAAGTTCGAAGTATTATTGGGAAATAAGCCCAAGAGGCAAACCCAAAGGCTATGGCCAAATTAAAGCGGCTCGGAGGTGTCCGAATTCCGCAATAAAAATAGGTCTTTGAATTCTTTGAAAAATCGATTTAAAAAGGCTACCTTCGATATGTAATCAAAAGGGCCTCGATCAAATCAGCCCTGAAAAAATCATAAGAGGTACCAAATTATCTTAACACAAACGTGCTAAGGAACAAAAAGCAAAGGGGTTCCAATCGACATCGAACCCTCAAAAAACCCAATGGGTAAAGAATACGTGTTAAGACATATAGAATTATTTTTTTACTAAGTCTTCTAAGCCGAAAAAAGAAAAAAATAGCTATCTTTTAGAGGCCATGTCGGCCCAATCTAAAGAGCCTAAGGTCCAATACACTTAGAGTTCGAGATTTTGTTCTCACTCAATTTGGACCTAAGAGTTCCATTATTCCGAGCTCAAATAAAATATAGCTCGAGGATTCATCATAAAACCTTAAGGGGTCTATTACTCTGAGTTCGAAACTTACTCGAACTCGGCTATAAAAGCAGTACATTTATGGCTTCGATCAAGCCATATGAAATTAAAATCCCGAACATATTGTTAAGCTCGGAGACTCGCCCTTCCTTAACTAACACAAAGACCTAAGGGTTTGTTCTACTATGAGTTCGAGTTATTGCTCACTCGACTATAGAGGCTACAATAACCCGATTGCAAAAAAGTTTTCACAAGGCAAAGGCAAAGCATAATTTATCATAAATCAGAAATCAACGAAATCAGGTAAGAAATCTTTCATATATGCAAAGTATTTACAAAGACCACTCAGCATCTTACACAAAAAAAAGGAGAAACAATACTAAGTGCCTAGTCCACCTCGGGAGACGAATCTTCGGGAGCTTCATATTCATCTCCGTTCTTGTATGCACTCGCAGAGTCTTCCTCATCGGAAAGCAAAGCTCCAGCCTCTTCCTCCAAAATCTTCGCATTCTCGATATCAGCCATGAGGTCGAAGCCACGAGCATGCACCTCCTCAAGATTCTTTCTTCGAGACTGGCGATTAGTGTGCTCGACAACACGAGACAATCTAACCTCAGCAACATCAAAAATTTCCTTTGCTCGAGTATTAGTGGCTTCGACGTCAGCTCGGTAGGAGGCCACGAGCACCTCCGCCTCAGATGTGACCCTTGCAAGCTCATCGGCCAACCGATTCTTGATCTCTTCAACCTTCTGGGCTCGGGCCAAGTTCTCCTCCTTTAAACTTTGGAGTTGACGCTCAACCAAAGACAGTTGGGCCCGAACCGTTTCTTTCTCCGAGGCAGGATGGTCCATGTTCTGCTTCCACCCCAAAGTCTCTACCTCTTTCATCTTGGCCTCCTCACGAAGCTGCTCAAACAATTCGGCCTTCTGCTGAACCTGTAGGATCAAAGTGTTAGTTTCCAATAACAAGTCAATACATAACAAGCTCCCAAAAATTTACATTATTCGATCAATGTGCTCGGTCTGATCTCGATGAGCTCTTGTCAACTTAGCTCGAATGCTCATGATCTCCTCTTTTTTTGCACATAGAGGAGTTTGAGGGTATTTCTCTCCTTCGTAAGCTTTTTGAGATCATCCTCACATCGGGCCATCTCAGCTCGATACTTGGAAGACTCTTCTCGATGGAGCGCTACCTCCTGTATAGAAAGAAAGGAAATTAGACTTAGAGAAATAAGAACAAATGCAAGCATGGTAACATGGGCTAAACCTCATTTGGTTCAGAAGCTGCTAAGACTCATCAAAAATGAGTGATGCGTGAAGGTCGGAAACATCATCGACCCCTGCGAAGCAACTACAAAATATATCATCCCCTTTCGGGGGTCGTCCCCACTTCGGGGGTTCCTATGGACCGGGCGTCCCAAAATTGCCCCTCGGAGAACTTGGGACCGGGTGGCGAATCATCAATATTAATTCCACGAGCGAGTCACTCGGGGCATTCTCTTCACTTTGAAGGGCCTCAGAACTAGACCCTTTGGGAACACCCGCCGATTGTTCATCACGGCAGGAGGCATTACCAATAGCCGATGACTCGGGGACTCTGTTCGGACCTTCCCTTGAGATCACCTCGATCTGCGGCTGAACCTCCTTGACCATTACTAGCTCAGCAGTTATTGAAGCATCGACGCTTTCCCTCTTCTAAGCCACCAGTAGGCAGTCAGTATCTTCTTCCTTCTCGTCCTCATCTCGTAGTGTTTGGGCTACATCGATAGACAGAATGGAGGGATTAGTCTTCGACTTTCGAGCCCAGCTTTTCTTGAGCTTTGGGGTATCTGGAGATGAGGCCCTTCTCCTTTTCTTGTCTTTGGTCGGTTTCAGGGCCTCCTCTTCCCCGAAGGGTGGCGGCTTCATGATGACATTATCTCCAAGACCTGTATAAGAAGAAATCAAGTTAAAAAGAAGTATTTTACAGGAAATTATCAAACCCATACATGGGAACTTACCATGATTTTTGGCCTATCATCGGCCCTTGGCCAAATCGCGCCACGAGCGCTCAGCATACGAGGATGTCGAAACCAGTTTTCGAACCCAAACTACAAGGTCTGGGACTACACCAGGAAACCATGGGGAAGCTGCACCATAAAGAAGAATATAAATGAGAAGAGGTAAAGGAAACATAACAGGTAATCAAACGTTATCGGTGAAGTTCTACTTACGCTTCATGTTCCATTCTTCGGGGAATGACATCTTCTCGGCGGGGATTAAATCGGAGGTCCTGACTCGGACAAACTGGCACGTCCATTCTTGGTCTTTGTCCTCATCTATGCTCGAGAATAGCACCTTCGTAGCCCGGCGTTGAAGCCTTATCAGTCCGCCCTGATAAAGACGGGGGCTGTATAGCCAAATTAGATGATTGAGGGTGAAAGACATCCCCTCGATCTTGCTCTAGAATAATCTGAGAAAATTGACAATACGCCAAAAAGAGGGGTAGATCTGGCCTAGGGTTACCCGGTATTGGCGGCAGAAGTCGATTATAACGGGATCGACGGAACCAAGCGTGAAAGGGTAAGTATACACACTCAAAAATGCTTTCATATGAGTGGTGATATCCTGTCCGGGAGTAGGAATCACCACCTCTTTATTCTCCTAGAAACAATCCTTTTTCACCCGCTCGAGATCGCCATCAGATATCGAACAGATATATCTAGACATGGGCTCACATCGGCTAGGAACCGAAGAGGGTTTTCCGACTTTAAAGTGGGAAGTAAGTTCACATGGCCCGGGGATGCACTCTTCAATAAGTGGCTCCACCGGTGTTTTGCCACCGGCCGGCCGCGACGAGGAGGCTTTTTCTTCTTGAGGAATGGATTTTGATGTTTTTGCCATTGCTATATGAGGTTTAAGATAGAAGAAGGCGGAATTTGTTCTTTAGAGATTGGCAAACGGAAACAGGCAAAGTTGATGAACTTGAAGAGAATACAAGAATTTTTTGAGGATTAGAAGAAGTTTGAAAGTGTAAAGTTTAAGAGGATTATGAAGGTGGTCTATTTATAATGGCCACTTTGACTATTTGAAAGCACTAGTGGCCAGCCATAAGCTGGTGTTAATTAATGATCTTGGGAACTGTGCAGACGTGATGCTTCAATCACTTCTTCACTTACATCATAGTGTTGACGTCATAGTTGGTCAAGGTACTAAATCGAAGGCTCAGTTCATTTCTTCTCGTTACATTCCAAGAAACAAGGGGGCTATCTGTATAGAGTCAAAATCGGGTCTACCCGATTTTGCTGTTTGATCGAGACTAGGGAGTTGCATCGGGGGTAGCCTCGTAATAAATCAGATCCGAGCTCGAGGATGAGACAACAAGCCTAGAAATCGAAGTGTACGTTGAGATTACCTCTGTTGTTCTTATTAACTAACTTCGAGATTACCTCGAATCAAGGTCGAGGCATTGTTTGTAGGCTGGTCAGATTTATTTTTGTTCAATTTATCTATTTAATTCGTTATTTATCAATTGCTACTGGTTTAAATCACATATCTTTAAAACCACAATATAAGTTTAATTGTTACTCGATTTTCTGGGTAAACAACACCCTAGCAACTTCTGAAAATTGCATCATTGATCAATCCTGGGCAAAACCGGTAGCTTCCTCACCCCGGTATACCAGGTATATGCCACTACTAGATGTATTGAGAATTGTTGCATTGGGCCAAATCCTTGAAAAATTGGTACCTTCTAAACACTGTTCTATTGATAAAACCTTGGCAATATCTTTTAATAACAAGCTATAAAACTACTGAGCTTTTGTATAATAATAGTAACTGAAAAAACATATTTTGTGTTAGTTCTAAAAGAGACACCCATGTTGTCCCCCCTTAGTACTTGAACATGGTGGCCAAGTATCCCAAGAAAATACATCTCCCTCCTATGTGTCCATGTCTCCATCTCTTGGCATCCCTCACCTTCAAATGTGGACATTGTAGCTTATCACTATTAAGTATCTTTCTTCCCTTGACATTCAGTTCCACAAAAGAATTGCAATTAACATTGACATGATCTACTACTTCATTATCCAAGTTGTCATTAAGTGCATTATCCTCTCTGAAGATATGCAAAATCTGAACATTATATAGCTCCATATATTCCAAAATCTCTTCTACCAAAGCAGCTATTCTACAAGATGATTTTCCTGTCCTCTCTAGTACATTCTTCATAAATCAAAAGGTTAGTTTGCAATATGAAATAATGTATATGATGAGATATATAATACTCAACGGCCTCTAGCAAAGCAGTTGCTTATGCTTATGTGACAGTGTGTAATGACCCAAATAATCGTTTTGACTTCTAGCACTATGTTTTGCAATTCGAGACTATTAGTAGGTTCATTTTAATATTTTATGACTTGCACGCATGGTTGATTTTGATTTTCGAGAGGTTCGGAAGAGTTTTGGAAGAAGAATTCTCGATTTGGAAGCTTTTAGTTGTTGGAGTTGATTAATGGGTGACTTTTATATAAACGAATGCGGATTCATGATTTGATGGTTCCACTAGCTTCGGATGATGATTTTGGACCTTTATGTATGTTTGGATCAGGTCACGGGTGACCCAAGGTCATTTTGGCACTTCTAGTCTAAACATAGAAATTTGACTTGTGCACATTTGAAATTCTTGAGTTTTGATGCTTGATTCTTTATTATCAATCTTGTTTTTATGTTTTAAACTTACAAACAAGTTTGTGTTATGATTATATTCTTGTTTGGATTATTAAATAGGGTCCCGAGGGGTTCCGGTGAGTTTTGGGATTGTTTTGGACAATTTTGAGAAGTTGTCCATTGCTGATAATACTCTAATTATATATTTGGACTCGTGGAGTTAGGGGTCATCGGGATTTGGGCTTGATTTTGGATTTCGATCATATGGTCTCGGGTTGAATTTCTTGTGACTTTTGAAATTTCTTTAAAGATTGAACCTTTATTAATTTAGGATATTTCTTTTAGCATTATTTGACTTCCTTGGATGATATTTGACTAGGTTTTGATCGTTTTGAGGAGCATTTATAGGGAAGGCCATATTGGGTTGTTGAACTTGTTCCGAAATGTGGTAAATGTCTTGCCTAGATTTGGTTTGAGGGAATTGTTTCTAATTAATTATATTCTTTGCTACATGCGGGGGTAATGCATATGCAAGGTGACTAGCATATATGCATGTGCGGGGGTTCCATGCTGGGGTAGATTTTATGCTTATTTATGCCTAGCTGAACTTTGTGATTATAACAACCCGATAGGTCTTTTTGAGTATTAGATCCCTTATTTATGATTTGAGACCTTTCATAGAGCTATTTGATGATTTATGACTTGCATGCGTGGTCCATGTTAATTTTTACAATGTCTAAATGTGATTTTTTTTAAAAACCCGATTTTTGAACTTAGCTAAAGTTGACCATGGTCAATATTTTTGGTAAACGATACCGGATTAGTGTTTTAATGATTATGGTAGGTTAGTATGTTGATTTTTCAGTTATACGCACATTTGGCTGGGCTCTCGGGTGACTCGAGGCTGTTTCGACGCTTAACGTGAAAAGTTGAAAATTTGAAGTTTGAACTATAAAGTTCTTTGAGTTTTGGTGCTTGATTCTTGAATTTAAATATTGTTGTGATGATTTAAACTTACGAGCGAGTTCATATCATGTTAATATACTTATGTGGATGTTTGGATTGGAACCCACAGGGTTTGCGTGAGTTTTGACTGACTGATCTGCTAAGAGTTGGGATTGCTGGTGCTCGAGATCTTGCATTTGTGAGAGTCTGTTTACAAATGCGAGGGTGCTAGCTTGCATTTGCGATGCTGGATAGGGGCTGGAAAGCTTCCCATTCGCAAAGCTTTGGACGCTTTTGCGAGGTGGTCGAACTTTGCAATTGCGAGACTCATGTCGCAATTGTGACTCAGGTGGAGAAGAGTCTGCTTCGATTTTGCGATGCTCATTTCGCATTTGCGAAGGTCCCAGTATTTGCATTTGCTATGAATATGTCGCATTTGTGACATCAGAGGGGCTCAGGCATTGTTCGCCTTGGCGATCCGTGGTTTTGCTTTTGTGAACATCGTAATTGCGAACAAGAGTTTGCAATTTCTTCCCAACTTTATATAAGAGAGTTAACTTGTTTTTGTTCACTTTCCATAACGTTTCATGGATTTCTATATTAGATCTAGGATTTCATAGAATAGAAATAGGGGTTTTGGGAAGAAATTTTGGTTTTTATAATTTTGAGATTTAGACCGCACATTGAGGCCGTATCTCGAAATAAATCACATATTTGGATGCTGGGGGTTAATGGGTAATCGGGATTTGATCTTAATTTCGGATTTTGACCATGTTGGCCCAGGCTTGTTTTGACTTATTTGAGTAATTTGACTATATTCGTGTGGGTTGGTGGCTTGTTATAAAAGGAAAGTTGTGTTGGATTATTGATTTTGTTTTAGAAAGAGGTAAATGTCTTGGTTACCACTGATTGAGGGAATTAGAGTGTAATTGAGTCTATTTGCCATGTGATCTATATGTTGGGGGTGGCGTATATGCAAGGACGAGTGTATATGTGTTGGACAAAGGATAAAAATATGGATAGAGTTAGTTTTATTTGTGTCATGTTACTTTGTGTATTATGTCTTCCAGGATCCAGATAGATTGTGAAACTCTTTGATTTCTCTAATCCATGTTATTATCCATGTTGAACTTATTGAGATATTGAGCGTTAACATTATTGAATTATTAATTTGGTTATTAGTGCGAAGGTGTTGGTAAATTCTCATATGGCAAGTCATGTTCAAATACTATCCTTAATGTTGTTTATGCTTTCCACCTTTCTTGGTACTGTATTATGTGTGATGCTTGGTGAGGAAGAGTGAATTGCATGAAGGGTGTTTCTGTGCTTGTGAGAGAGTGATTATGCACGAGGGGTGTTTTCGTGCTTTATTCATATATCAGTATCATTGTGCGAAGGGTGTTACTCTGCTTGAGAGATGGTGAGAATATGCACGAAGGGTGTTTCCTGCTAGCTAATATATTATGTTGTGAGGATGAGAGTAAAAGCATAAAGGGTGATGCCGTGTCGTTTGTTGGTATTGTTGCTGTTTATTTTGCTATTTGGATTGAGGACTTGGCTATGTTTCTTCGTAATTATCTTTGAAAGGTTTTTTCGGAGTTGCTTGCATATGCATAAATTGTGGTTTACCTCAGTAGTACCTTTTTTTACTTCCTCGTTCTATATCTTTGTGTGTACATACTTGTTGACTCACTCACATATTGTTATCTTGTCATCTTAACTGATATTTTACTTACCATCTCATTATTTATCGTTACTTAACTACACATGTTTATATGTAGGTGTCTTGTCTTATCCTCATCACTCGGGGTTAGGCTCGACACTTATGGAGTATATTTGGTCAGTTGTACTCATACTACAATTCTGCACTTCTTGTGCATATTCGGACAATGGTATCAACGAAGTACCGAAAGGTGCTTAGCAGATACTAGATAGACCACTCGAGGTAGAGCTGCATACCGTTCACAGGCCTTAGAGTCATCTTTCCATTTCTTCTGTACTGTTTCTATTTACTATACAATATTGTATTTCTTTCAAGATAATGTATTTAGCAAACTCTAGTAGCTCATGTACTCGTGACTCCATGTCTTGGAATGGTCGATCGTTGGTATTGATCTTTAGACTCATTATGTATGCTGTTGTATTATTTTTACGCTATATTATCATTTTTCTGTTAACCGTTAGTTTCATTCCTTTCGTATTTATTGTTATGTGTTTGCTTGCCTAGCAAGAGATGTTAGGCGCCATCCCGACCCCGTGGGTTAGATTTTGAGTCGTGACAAGTTGGTATAAGAGCCCTAGGTTGCATAGTTCTCACGAATTATGAGCAACCTTAGTAGAGTTCTGAGGATCGGTATAGAGACATCTGTACTTATATTCTAGAGGCTATAAGGACTTAAGACAATTCACTTTCTTCCTTTCTCTATCGTGTGTCTTTGTTCTATCATAAAGTTTGAATCATTCGTCTCTTGTTATCTCACTCATGGTGAAGACATGTGCTTAGTCCGCAACTTACCAGGAGCCAAAGTCCCAGATTGCAACCACTACTAGGGGTAGGGACCGAGGCAAGGGAAGAGGCAGAGGTAGAGGCAGAGCTCAGCCTAGAGCACACGCAGTGACACCCAGAGTTGTGCTTTAGATAGCGTAGGATGATGAGATTCCAGTTTAGACCAAGCCAGTAGTGTTGCACCCTATTTTGCACTAGTCAAGACAAGTTTCAACTTATGGTTTCTCTGTTGTTGATGAAACAGAATCGCCATCTAATATTTAAAGGTATACTAGGGTAACTATTTGATTACTAAGTCATATTCTTCATTAGTCTACTAACCAGCGATATTATGGGTGAGGGTTCTTTTTCTTCTAAGGGGAAGGTAGGCACCCCTTAAAATCTACCTGAGGTAGCTCTATAGGACTTAGACTAAGTTTAGAATCAATCATTTGTACTATGCTTAATTAATATTAAATAATACGGCTTACTATATATCTAAGGGAGAGTATAAAGGGATGTGAGACTTAAGAGGATTGTGAGTTTAAATAAGAGTTGAGAGAGTTTTGAAATACGTATGTAAATGGTCCATATTTGTAAAGCATGCGAAGAAAGAGTTTGAGTTATAAAACACTTGGTTTAGAAGATGGATGTAATTCTAAAAGGTGTTTGTGAAAGTGAGCCTAAGATATACCTTGATTTGAATATCCTTTAAGAAAAGATTATTTGCCGAAAATCCCCTTAAGGCGATAGTTCTTGAAGTTCTGATTTTCCTTTCGAAGAGGAAGTTGAGGTGTGATTTCTTATTGAAATAGAGTTGTTGTTTTGCATAAGTTGTGTTTGTTTAGAAACTCTTTAAAGGAAAAGAAAGGTGAGCGGAAACATAATAATTTGTGAGTAAATTATAATTAGCGAATTAAGGATCTATTACTAACTAATTTCCCTTTTAAATCCTATATTATTTAAGGCTTGCCTAAGTTTATATGATATTAAGGCATAAAAGAAAAGTATTTGATCTAATATATGAGTGTTATATACATGAGATATAAAACAACAACAAGGACATAACAAGTGCAACCAACAGTAAACTAAATTAGCAAAAAAGTGGTAAACTGAATTAACAGGATAATAAACAGTGATAAATGAGTTGAGGGAAAGAGGACTGGACTCTGGTGATTGGGCCTTAAGAAGGTAGGCCCGACAGTAAAGAGACGTGAGTATGACTGATTTTGGGCTCGTCGACGAAATGCATCAAGGGTGGAATTGGGCCTGAGTTCATCAGGAACTCAGCGACACAAGCAGATGTACATGTCCAAAAGAGGAAGAAAGCCATTAGATATATATTCAATATATTTAGCATACTCTAATAATATATCACACTCTGATGCATATGGCAGGTATACAAACAGACAATTGAAACATGAATATGATTAATATTGTGGGGAAATAATATATTAGTGTGGTGGCATCACTTAGCAAATAGTTCACATTGGAAATCTTTTGTTGTCATCAAACATTAAAACCTTAAAGAACTGCAAGTGTCAATGAAGTAAAGGTTAAGGAGAGAGCCCCACTCGAGGTCGATGCTCCCTTTGGATTCCCCGACACTTCAAAGTTCCCAAGTGACTCAAGGCCCAGGGCAATGCTTGTGTTGGGGAGAGAAGCCCAACGTAGAGTCAAACTCCGCTCCCAAATACTCTTAAACACTAACAACATGTTTTCCCTACGGGTTTAAGTGCCAATGAGGCCCTTCCAATGTAAACTAAATACTAAAGTATTACTTACCACAAAATATATACTTTTCCTCTTATTAAAGTAATACAAGAGAACACAAATTACCTTTGACACTAAATAAAGAATACACATCAAGCAAACCTAAATGGGCTGACTTCAGAACACATATAGATAAAAAAGAAGTTTCATAGCATACTGTTGGAGGAGTAAGTCATTAAGGAAAAACATATTCAAAGAGAAATATGGGCATGCCGAACTCATATAGATAGTGGCACAAGAGATGTAGATACCTCTGCCTTGGATAACTAATTGAGAACTACTTAGTTTTTTATTGACACATGCAGGTATTAGTAACACCACCTAATCCCTTAAAGATCATCAATGCAGATTCATGCCAACAGTCATGGTCAGCCATTGTTGCAGAGGGGTTATCAGGAATATGATTAAACTCTCAACATGACTACAAATTCATAGATTCAAACATGGGATTTCTAAGGCCTTAACAGGGTTATACTTCTAATAGTATCAGTAGGTCATCATGTTTAGATAATATCAATAAGGGGACTTCATAAGATTTGAAAGTCAAGCTCAGTTTCAGATTAACAATAAGAAGAAGAACAGAGCATAATTCAAGACAGAACATGTTGTTACAGAGTTAAGCAGGGATACTTGAAATATTTAGTCAACTGTACATAGGAAAGGTAAATGAGGTAGTGATCTCATATATGTAGAGGGACTTTACACATTACAGAACCAAATTGAACATGTCAATGAAGAAAGGAAATGGAGGCATTTTATCAAAACAAGTTCAACTCAAACATAACTCTAGCTTAGTATGTAAGTATGAAGTGATCAAGGTTCAGTTTCTAAAAGTGTCACTTAATTATAACATAGTGCCTGAGTCCTATTTTCATAGAAGATAAGTAAATGATAGATGCATGTAAGCTTTATAAAATCAACAGTGGCTCAAAGAGATTGAGGACAAGGATGTACTGCACAAGTTTTGGATTACACATGTATATGAAGATCCTAACTAATCATGGGACAAAAAAACTTAGTTATGCAGTAATTACCAGTTGACTTTATCAAAACAAAATCATGACCTACTCTAGGAAAAACGAAAGTAGCTTTACCTTAACAGAATATGTACAACAAATGTTCATGAAAGGAAGACAGCTTAACTCAAACAAGATAGTCTCCTACAAATGCATCCAACAGTTAGGTGTGACTAGGAGAAGGTCATGGTGATAGCCCAGAAACTACCCTCGGGGCTAGAAGATGCTGATATAGAATGGGAGAGCATCTAAACACATAGGTTCTTTCAACTTAGTTAAGTGATATGGACTTATTGAACTTTCACGTTTATCTCGGTTAGGATTATCAAATAATGAACACAACCATAAGACAAATAAGATGTAGGGGATAATATGTAGGAGTGAAGATCACAACAGAATCATCAGTGAAATGAAAAAACATGAAGCTGAGATAAGAATGATTGGTTTAACGATAATAATAACTAAACAAAGTAAAAGACTATAGTAGTAACTCAAAAGAATAGTTGGGCAAACAAATGCAGAGACATTTCAAGTTTAGGTTCTAGGTTAAAAGGCAAATGGATATAAGTCATCTTAGTTATAATTATCAGGTAGTAAACTCAACTTCCAAGCTCACAAGACTACAGATGTACAACAAGACAGAGATGAGCTTACTGCAAGTCAATGAGAATTATGAAGTTCATATTGAACATAAACACATAATAACTTAGGCATAGAGACTATTGGGAAACTCAGAACAGAGATCTACAGGTATCAATTATGGCTTAAGATTATCATTTAGAGAATCATGACAGAACAAGCTGACCATAAGAAGTCATTAAATTAACAAAGCATAAATATCAAATATGTCAAACACATACAGAATAATTATAATCTACAGAACCTATCTTAGTGTACTAATGTCATTCAAAGAGATGAACAAAAGAGAAAAAGTGAGAGAGAGGTGCTGACCTTTTTGAGAGAAACAGACCAAACGAACTCTTTTTGTTGCTCAAAATACCAAAACCCTCGAGTTTAAACTAGTAATAGAACTCAGCAAAATAGAGATAAAATAGTGAGAAAACTAAGACTCGAAACCCTAAATTTCTTAGTGTCTATTGTGTGCATAGTGTGTGTTCATATCTGTGTCTTAGGTAAGAGCATTGAAGACCCCTTTTTATAGTTCCATTTAAGGCCTTAGGGTTTCCATATTCAAACTAAGATAGTGGAGAATGACTCATGATAATGACGAAAGCAAATTAAAAGAAAATCAGGAGACAAAAGGTGAATTCAGTATTGAGTTTACCTGATTTGAGAACAATCAATCACTGAAGGCAAAGAATGGACAGACAAATCCTAAAACCCAGAGGTCACTGCGTTTGACCTCTGGGTACATAATATTCATGATGAAACTCTGAATCATGCACATGCATGCTCCATTTTGGCAGAATGAGTGGGGAAACCATATGATATGAAAACTCATCAATTAGGTCTAGGGTTTAAAATTGGGGTTTTTGAATTCTAACAACGAGAATGGAAAACTGGGCTCACTAGCTTCATCTCCTAGGAATAAAGGAGACAAATTTGTTAGTTGATTTGAAAGGATAATGGAATGGTGTTTCGATTTCAATGAACCAGGTCCTGGAGTTTCTGATTTGGCGAACAATAGTGGGAAAGTCAGCGAGATTCGTGTATAATGAAGGCAAAGAAGATGATTCTCTATTCCATTAGTGACCATGCACAAATTTGTGCAAGGTTTGTGACTAATATGGTCATGGCGAGTTGAGAGAAGTGAGAGAGAAAGAGGAAAGAAAGGCGTATGGGCAGGGGGAAATGATTTTTAGGGTTTGAGTATTGGGGTTGGTCTCTTAGGTTAAGGATGGGAGATATGATCTGGGCCGTTGATTATTTAGATCAACGGCCGTGATAATCCAGGGATTAAAAGATTTTAAAGAAAAAATATGAGGGTCGTTGGATCTTCTGGTTGCAACGGCTGAGATTAGATCTGATGGGGCATTTAAAATTAAAGAAAAATAGAGACAATACGAAGGCTGTTAATCTGTAGGACGGACGACCCAACTTGATTATGTTTCTTCTGTGAGTGATATAATGGGTGACATGGCGCAATTTCATTGGACAAGAAGAGGATACGGGGATTGCCATGGTGCAGCGAAGGGAATTGGATCTGAGCCAGATTTGGCTTGGGCTTGGGTATTTGGGCTGCAATTGATTTGATGAATAGCCACTTTGTATTTAATTAAGAAATTGCAATTGTATCCTTTTAGTTTTTAACCCTTTTAAAATTAATTTAAATAAGCTTAACAATTTCAATAAAATATGATAAAATTATAATTATTATATATGTTACTAATTATTTTAATTAATTATCTATAAATAATGCATTTTTCGAATTATAACACTAATTTCAAAATATTAGCATAGTAACCTAATTCGCTAGAAATTAAGGAGTAAATTTGTCAAATTAATTATAAAACCTATGTAATATATACACAAAAATTATTTTAATAATCTTAAGATAGTAAATGCAATTGTAATTACATAATTTTAATACTCCGTGATTAATTTTAAGACTAGTAATTAATTAATTTGTATAAAATAAATATTTATTAATAGAAAATACTTTTAAAGTATTTATTGTAAATTATTAAGTATGAATAAATTAGTTTTAAAAGGGAGGGTCAAAATTGGCCGTCAACAGCTACCCCTCTTTGACCGGAGACGATGAAAGAGTTTTCGGGCAAAGAAATTAAGCCAAAGCCAATTTTGTCCCGACTTTAGGCACGCATTGCAAGAATGACATGAAAATTATGAGTTGCAAAATTGAGTTGAGGAAGAATCTAGGAAAGTTTGGGAATATTGGGGCGAATTCTAGCTATGAATTGCTTTCATACCTCGGGCGTAACAAGGATCAGTCCTCATGTAGTTCTGGAGTGGATATTTTGGGGAAACGACACTTGCAGGAATTGCCACAATATCATATTGCGACGATACGATGAGACGGAAGATTGGTCACTCATGATAGCTTGAATTTTTTGGCCTGATTTGAATGATTCAAAATTTAGAGCTCGCTGGTCGGCTTGAGCTCGGATCTTGGGCCCGCTACTGTGTTGGATGTCCCTATAGCATTGTAGTTCGGTCTGTTGCTAAGAAATAGTTCCATGATGTGGTGTTTGTTCCTGCAAAATAAATGAAATACACGCATACCAATATATTATAATGCATAATATATTAAGATGCGATGTAAATGGTACAGGAATGATGATGCCCGAAAACCGGCGAGCCGTTATTTGGGATTAGGATGATGGGATACTTGGTCCTGATTCGATTTGTTAGCCGGGATGTGTACCATTCCGCAGCTGTCAGAGCACTTGAAAATTATTTCCTCTTGTTGGGAGAGCTTGATTGGTAAAGCACTTCTCCGCTTGTTGGGAGAACTTGATTGGTAAAGCGCGTCTCCGCTTGTTGGGAGAGCTTTGCACTGAGAAATATCTCCGCTTGTTGGGAGAGCTTAATTTGTAAAGTGTGTCTCCACTTGTTGGGAGAGCTTTGCACTGAAATATAAAGTATTCTCCGCTCGAGAGTGATGGATTCAAATCATAATCATGCCTAAAGTTGGACGAACAAAATGTTAAAACATTCAAAGTAATAGCGAAATGAAATATAAGTATGCCCAAGAGATACTCTTGATTGCGAAGCTACGTTACAGCCATCGATTGGCAGGCGTTGGAAATGAGGTTTGCCATTGTCTATTCCAGTGTCCGTGATTGACGGAGCGGTGCTGCAGATTTCTTTTTGTTGGCGAAGTTTGCAGTTTTCTATATACAAGGCTCTAGTTGGCGAAGCCGACATACGATTTGTACAAGGCTCTCTGATTGATTGAGCTAGCAGTTTGCTATATACAAGACTTTGATTGGCGAAGCCGACATTCGATTTGTATAGGGTGCTTCGATTGATGAGCATTCGGTTTGCTATATACAGGACTTCAATTGGCAAATCCGACGTTCAATTTGTACAGGGTGATCCAATTGATTGAGCAAGCGATTTGCTATTTATAAATTTCCGTATTAGTTGTCTGATTCCAAAGCACGTGTGGAGAATTTAAGAGTTAGCTTTAGCTGTCCTTGAAAATTTTAAATAAAAGGGAGGAGAGATAATCTTAGGTAAGTGGCGGGTCCGTTATTTGCCCCAGTGTGGTCCCAGCGATTCTTTTCTCCCTGTTGACCCTACACTCAAAGAAAATGTTTTAGTGGGGGGGGGGGAGTTGGTTTGCGTCAATCATGGTATTAATTTGCCCCATCCTTTGACGTGATTGCGCCACAAAGTTTGGTAGATGGAACATATTACTTTATATATATATTTTAGAAAATATTTTGAATATACTTGTTTCTTTTATGAACACTGTCGTCGTTCCGGATTATAAAATGTTACGAAAGGTTCTCCGCACGCGAACGTATCCCTTTGAGAACTTCATACCGTCGCTGTTGATCTTCAGTGACGTCTCTAACAACGCGGCCACTTGCTGTTGTGACTGCGCCCTAATTAGAACTAATGCATTATAGAGGTTTCCTAAGGTTATAATCGAACCGTTTCAGGTTGCCTATGTATCCAAAATGGGATCATGTGTGAATAGAGTTCGTGGGATGATGATGCAATGTGGTGAAATGACCGAGCCTGGCTCAGGCAGCCTACGTATCCAAAACGGAATCATTTGGAACTTAGTTCAATTACAACAGATGCAAAATGATGAGATTAAGAAACAAAAATGGCCGAGTCTGACTCAGACAACCTACGTATCTAAATGGAATCATGCTAGAACATAGTTAAATTACAAAAGATGACTGAATCCAATAAGAATTGCCTACATATTCCTTTATGAGGAAATCAAGTCGGCGTAGTTCCTGAACAACATACAAAAATAATATTTGGTTTTGCTATTACAAGAGAAAGGGGGAGAGAAACCAAACCTTACGTGGGTTGCCTACGTATCAATCTATGGGATGTCAGGTTGAATGTAGTTCTGTTACGTCAAAAACCCTAACTCTATATGTCATCAGGCATAATATCTCTTGATTGAGTCCGAATTGATAGGCTTCGTGATTACTCTTCCATCAATTTATGCTAAGATTAGAGCTCCACCAGACAGTGCTATGTGGACCACGTAAGGACCTTGCCAGATTGGTGCAAACTTCCGTTTAGCTTCTTCTTGATAGGGAAAGATTTTCTTCAGACCCAACTGCCCTGTTGTGAATTGGCGAGGCTTCACTCTTTTGTTAAATACACTAGCTATCCTGTTTTGGTATAGCTAGCCATGACATACTGCATCCATTCTTTTCTCATCAATGAGCATGAGATGTTCTTTCCTGACCCGTATCCGCTCTGCATCGTCCAATTTTGCTTCTTGAATGACTCTTAAGGATGGTATCTCGACTTCTGTGGGTATCACTACTTTAGTGCCGTATACTAACATGTATGGTGTTGCACCAGTAGATATTCTCATGGTAGTCCGGTAACCTAATAAAGCGAAAGGTAACTTTTCGTGCCATTGTCTATGATTGTCCACTATCTTTCGAAGAATCCTCTCGATATTCCTGTTAGCTGCCTCAACTGACCCATTCATTTGTGGTCTGTAGGCTGTGGAATTACGGTGGACAATTCTGAACTTCTCGCAGATTTCCTTCACGAGGTCTCTATTGAGTGTAGCGGCATTGTCAGTGATGATAGACTCTGGTATCCCAAATTTGCAAACAATGTTGTTACGAACAAAATCCACCACTACCTTCTTTGTGACAGCCTTGTAAGTAGATGCCTCGACCCATTTGGTGAAATAGTCGATGTCTACCAAAATGAAACAAAGTCCATTTGACGTTGCAAGCTCTATGGGTCCTATCATGTCCATGCCCCAGGCGACAAAAGGCCAGAGTGAACCCATTACATTTAACTCATTTGGTGGAACTCGAATGAAATCTCCGTGAATCTGACACTGGTGACACTTCTGCACATAGCAGATACTGTCGCTTTCCATATTTATCTAAAAGTATCCATCTCTCAAAATCTTCTTGGCTAACGTGAACTTGTTCATGTGGGGTCCGCACGTCCCTGCATGTATTTCTTACAATAGTTTGGTTGCTTCGGAGGCGTATACACATCACAACAAACCTAAGTTTGGTGTCCTCCTATATAAGACTTTCCCGTTAAGGAATAAGTGGTTTGCCACCCTCCCGAGGACTCGTTGTTTACCATTAGTAGCATTTTCTAGGTACTCCTGGGTCGCAAGGAACTTCTTGATATCGTGATACCAAGGTTTACCATCTAGTTGTTCATTCACATGGAAGCAATATGCATGTTGATCCTTGATTTCTATCTTGATGGGGTCGATGTAGTTCTTGTCTGGATGCTGAATATGATAAGGTCGCAAGGGCGTCAATGAACTCGTTCTGAATTTTGGGGACGTGCTTGAACTCAATCTTTTTGAACTTTTTGCATAGTTCCTTCACGCAGTGCAGATACGACAGTATCTTGACAATCTTAGTTGACCATTCTCCTTGGACTTGGTGTATCAGCAAATCGGAATCTTCTATGACCAAAAGTTCTTTGATGTTCATGTTGACTGCCATTCTGATTCCAAGGATGTATGCCTCGTATTCAGCCATATTATTGGTACAAAGGAATCTTATCTTTGCCAATGCTGGAAAGTGTTGTCCACATTCCAAAATCAGGACTGCCCCAATCCCCACTCCTTCAAAGTTTGCTGCTCCATCGAAAAACATCCTCCATCCAGGGTATAATCCTGCAATATCTTCCCCGACAAATAGTACTTCTTCATCGGGGAAATACGTGGTAAGTGGTTAGTAATCCCCATCCATCGGATTCTCGGTGAGGTGGTCTTCTAAAGCTTGTCCTTTGATAGACTTCTGAGTTATGTACACAATATCAAATTCGCTGAGGAGAATTTGCCATTTAACTAGCTTTCCGGTAGGCATTGGCATCTGAAACATGTACTTGAGTGGGTCAAGCTGAGATATTAGATGTGTAGTGTATTTCGACATGTAATGACTTATCTTTTGAACAATCCAAGTCAAAGCACAACAAGTGCGTTCTATCAGAGTATACTTGGCCTCGTATGGTGTGAACTTCTTACTTAAGTAGTAGATGGCCTGCTCCTTTCTCCCAGTTTCATCGTGTTATCCCAATACGCAGCCGAAGGCATTCTCCAAGACTGACAAATAGAGCAACAATGGTTTCCATGGTTCCAGGGGAACCAGCGCTGTCAGGTTTGAAAGATACTCTTTGATTCCATCAAAGGCTTTCTGGCACTCCTCCGTCCATTCTGTGGCAGCATCCTTCTTTAGCAGCTTAAAAATGGGTTCACAAATTATCGTGGACTGGGCTATGAAACGATTGATGTAATTCAATCTTCCCAAGAAACTCATGACATCTTTCTTGCTCTTTGGTGGTGGTAATTCCTGGATGGCTTTGATTTTTGATGGGTCCAACTCTATCCCCTTCCTGCTTACAATGAAACCCAATAGTTTTCCAGTGGGGACTCTGAATGCACACTTTGCTGGATTCAGCTTCAAACTATACCTTCGCAGGCGTTCTGAAAATTTCCTCAAGTTGTCCAAGTGTTCTGAACTCTTTTGAGATTTTTTGATGACATCATCCACATATACTTCGATCTCCTTATGAATCATGTCGTGAAAGAGGGTCGTCATTGTGAGCTCCTAATTTTTGACTATATTTAAATTTTTATCACTTTTTACTATGTAAATATTTTCAGAAATTTAATATATATTTTTTTAGATTTGTTACACTTTTTTTTATATAGGGTAAAAATTAATAATAATTTAAAAGATCAATTATTACTATTAGTATTATTTTTATTTTTATCTCTATTTTAAAATAAAATGAATTAAAAAACCGAAAAACAAATAATATTTTTTTTTCTAAAAACAAATACTATTTTTTTTCTAAAAAGAATTTCGGATGGGAACTAAAAAAATAGGAAAAATAGAAATATAGAATTAAAAAGTAAAAAGTAAAAGTAGGTGGAAATTGTTTAATAAAAAAGTAAAAGAAAGTGGAAAATTAAAACATAAAAGTAAAAGAATGTTGAAATTTAAAAAATGAAAAGTAAAAGAAATTTGGAATTAAAAAAATAAAATTAAATGTAGCTGAATTTTTTTTTTAAAACAAAGTAAAAGAGAGTGGAAATTAAAAAAAAAAAAGTAAAATAAGTGGAAATTAAAAATAGAAAAGTAAAAAAAGTGAGAATTCAAATATAATAAAAGTAAAAAAGTGAGAAATTAAAAAATAAAAGTAAAGAAAAGTGGGAGATTATTGTTTTTAAAAAGGAAGAAAAATGGGAAGTGAGAATTCTTTTTAATTAAAAATTTAAAAAGAAAAATTAAACAAAAATCTGAAAAAAATTCGAATTATTTTCTATATATAGGAGAGAAATGTGAGGAGAAAAGAAAGAGAAAATGGGTGAGAAAAGGAGGGAGGAGGGATTTGGAGAGAAATATTTTTGCTTCTTCTACGCTAAGGAAAATTCTATTCGTGTCATTCTTTCTTCATCTTTCTTTCGAAAAATAACCAGCAACTTCACTACCCCAAAGCCACCAGCCCTTGATCACTTTTGAGCCATCATTAACTTCAAAAAAAATAATATAAAAATAGCCACTAAATCGTCGATTTTACAAGGTCGATAGAGGTTGCAAGTTGAGATTTTTCGCTCGAGTTTTCCACGGTCCGAAGGGTCCAATTGAGAGCTATCCGATCATTGAGTGGTTGTAATTTAAATCTACAATCATCAATACAAAGGCTCACTTCTCTTTCTATTTTATTTTTTCATTAATGTTCTGGGTCACTCTGTTTAAATTTAACTTTGAGTATGATATGGTCGAGTTTGCATCTGAGTGTGCTAAGATTAATTTGTTCTCATGTTGAGTATTTGTTAAGATTAATTTATTGTCCTTTTTGGTAGTTCATATGGTTAATCTTATTGATGAATATGTATTAATTTGTTACTTTTCTTGTTTATTCAATGAAGTAATGGCTTTCCATTTTAGCATGCTTTAGTTTCATTTTGATCTCCTATCTTAGTGACTAAATTGGTTCTGCCCGTATCTATCTATCCTATCATAAATTTAGTCTAGTTTCAAATATTGGTTAGCAGGAAAAATTGTAAGAGATTAGGTTGGGCTATGATTGGTGTAAGACTATAATTGGACTTCCCCGGCGTAATTATGGGCTAATTGTTGCCCAGGACCAAAAACAAATAAATATTCACAAGCTAGCCAATTTTTTCCATAGTTAATTTACTTCATTTCCTCCACAACAATATCCATACCTCATGACCTTACCATAATCTCAAAATTAGTAATTGAATAATATTCGAACATCGTGGCTTGCTTTAGGCGCAATTAATAATAAATCATCGTGACTATGGGTTCGGTTCCCGTGGCATATTCATGATACGTAAACCCCAATTCAAGTGCGCGTTTCACGCGACTTGACCATAACTTTAAATAATAATAAAAATAAATATGTTGTAAATCGCGGGTGCATTTCACCTGGTGCGGTTTGCAATGTGTACCAAAACGACAAGTGTACGACATCGTAACTTGTTCAAATAAATTCAATAAATACTAAAAACGGTTAAGTAAATAATTAAAAGTGGTCAAAAGTTAAAATGCACAATAGGTTTAAAACTTGTAATAAGTCATATACTTAGGCCAAGTATTAATTGTTAAGCAGTCGTACTAAAACCACGGAACTCGGGAGTGCCTCACACCTTCTCCCGGGTTAACAGAATTTCTTACCCGGTCTTCTGTGATCGCGGACCATAAATAAGAGTCAATCTCCTTGATTTGGGATTTTAAAATAAACTGGTGACTTGGGACACCATAACAATTATTCGAAGTGGTGACTCTGAATTAAATAAAATAATCTCATTTTGAACAATGTCACTTAGATTGGAAAAACTCCCCTATCCTCTACCCCTCGGAAAAAAAGGGGTGTGAAAGCTCTGGCAACTCTGCTGGGGATCGAACCCAGAATCTTTTGTTTAGGGTTTAGAATTCGAGCTTAGAATAACTGTTATGCTTGGATTTTTGTGATTGTCTAATATTACGTGTTTGAGCCTAATGTGCTAAATGCCGCTCTTTACCTCTTTGATATTGCCATGAACTATATATAAAACTGTTACGACACCTTTCTTCTCTCTAAGTCTTCTAAATCTTTTGGGAAGCGTGCGCTTTGCGTGGCTTCTTTTCTGTTAGAGTCATACCCCTAATCTTAGAACGAGGATCGGACAAGTTGTAAAGCCGGTGAAGCTTCTATATTCCCGGTACGCTGCCCCCCTCGGCTTGAGTTATCCGTTCGGGTAAGCCAGGTCTAGAACAACACACCCAGTATTTAAACCTAAAATAACATATCCCCATGTCAAATCCCTAGTAGGAATGTTTGTTTGCATCACATGAATTTGACTTTGGGGACTCAACACAGGGGGTGGGTCCAACTAGGATAGGTGTACCCAAATTAAAAGACCATCCTAATGCATTTTACATGCTACTTGTGCATATGTTTGTTTCTACTTTCATGTTGACCGGTTTCTAGAGTAGAGAAAAAACAAAATCAAGAAGAAAAAAAAAACCAAGAGTGAGGTAGGGGAAAGAAAATTGACCCGGTTCCTGAAAATTCCGGTACTTTAAAAAAATAAGAAAAAAAGAGCACATGAAACTCTGCCAAAACTTTGAAGAAAAAAGTAAGAAGAAAGAAGAAGAAATAGGAAAGTCATTTCAAAATGAGTCCAAATTTTCAAAAAATAAAATGACATTTTCCCCCGGTCCTGAAAAACTGATTGAACTACGCGGGTCTGATTTTCACCGGATGTGAGATAAGTAGGCAAATCTCATCGGTTCCGGCCCCAATTTTCAAAAAAAAAAAATCAAAAATATTTTTCCCTTTCCTTAATTCCATCTTTATAATTCTTTCCTTAGAAAATACAAAAAAAAAACTAAATCTAAAAATATTTTCTTTCTTTTCCGAAGTCTTTCATTTGATTAAATAAAAACAAAACAAAATTCAAATCAAAATCCAAAATATTTTCTTCCTTATTTAGAATTCCTTCTTTTAAAAATAAATTCAAAATTTCATAAAAAGAAAAAAACTAAATTTTTTTTAATTTAAAAGTCTTTATTAAAAAAAATGGGTCAGTCTATTCCCGATCTTCTCTAACTACGCAAGATCTGATTCATGAGGTATCATGATACGCAGGCAATCCCCATCGGATTTGATCATAGGCATTAAATAAACTGAGTGAGAAAAAAGAAAAGAAAACAGTGACAAAAAAAATAACAAAGAAAAAATAAAGAAAGCAAGAGTGAAAAATCCAAAAAGAGAACTCTGTGTCCACAAAACCGCGGAATGTTTTTCTGAATATTCTGTCAAATGGCACGAGCAAGCCTCTAGGGTAAAGCCTCAACTAGGCGAAGCATAAATGGCTACGGTTTTCCTATTAGCCCAAGAGGCGGATTACCTCCAGAACATGATGTTTGCTATGGGTAGACCGTTCGCTGAGGCTATCAAAATTGGGGAGATGGTCGAAAATGGTTTAAAAACGGGCCGAATCTTGAGTCATGCTGCCTTTAAGGCCACATCACACGCCGTTCAGAGTGGTTCATAGGGTTTGATGAACAGAAATTGGAGAGATGAGGAATTTGATCCGGCACTAAAGGTCTATGCAGCCATTGCCGAAGAGAGAAGAAAAGCCGAAAAATGGTTGCCAAACCTGAAAGTTTCCCATCAGACGGGAGTTTCGGTAGCCAGTTTTGCTATCCTTTATGCGTCTGGATTATCTCAGGGTGTGATCCTTATGTTTTACTTTATTGTCTTACTTTCCGATGTAAACCTTTCTATCTTTAAAATTCAAAAAAAGAAATCAAATGAAATTAATATTTCATTGTCCAAGAATGTCTCTTTTCTTAATTTTGTCACTTTTTCTTATTCTCTTTTCAGTTCTGTTAATGTAGATTTTAATAACATAACATGCTTGCAGACTTCATGCCCAGATCCTAAAACGTTGTCAGACCTCGAAATAACGAATCAAGAAGCAGAATGTTTTGAAGACGAGGCTTATAAGAAAATAAATAGAAAATTGGAACGAAGTTGAGATTCCCTCTCTTCGGATCATTGTTGAAGCCGAGATTGAGGATAAAGATTGGGTCAAGAATCGATTTGAACAATTGACACTAATTGATGAAAAATGATTGGTCGCATTTTGCCACGGGCAGTTGTACCAACAAAAATGGCTCGTGTCTACAGCAAGAAAGTGCGGCCCACGAAATTTAAAAAAGGACAACTCATTCTAAGGAAAATTGGCTCAAAATTGGCCGCATGAAGAAGCTAAAGGAAAATTGGCTCAAAATTGAAAAGGTCCATACATTGTAACGATAGTACTGCAAAAGGGAGCATTGTACGTAGGAAAAATCGAAGGAAATGACCCTGAGACAACTGTCAATGCAGACACGGTCAAACGGTATTATGTTTGACCCTTTTATGCAACTTTAGTGCTCTCTGATTGGGATGACGAAGGCTTTCATTATTGATACCCAAACACTATAAACCATTTGCAAACCCTTTGAGTCGGTTACCTTTTCTTTGATTATCCTCTTTGGAACCTGAAAGCGTTATTGCAAAAAAAAGACAAAAAAAGGAAAAGAAAATGAAATGAAAAATGAGGAAAAATGAAAAGAAAAAGAAAGAGAAGAAATCAAAACAGAAAAGAAAACCAAAACAAAAGAGAATCAAAAAACGAAGTTCTCGTCCTTGATCTACGTTTGACTTGATTCTGAAAGGATACGTAGGTAGACTGTCTCCGGGGTTCAGTCACACCAAAATAAAAATCCACATTCCCCAAAAGTTGAAACTGGGGTAGAATTTATAATGGTTCGGCGATGGTTTCGCCCGAAGGGTTCCAAAGTTGTAAGTCAGTCCAAATCCTTTTTCACCCAAACCTTTTTCAAAGTCCTTTCGATAAATCAATGAGAATGTTCAAGAATTGGAGGATACAACCACATGATCTGATGCAACCAAAATGAGAGAAATAAAATGAGAGAGTCTTGTTAGTAAAAACCTTCACGTGCATCGTAAGGCGATGTGAAGTAAATAAATTAGAATGAGAGTCTTGTTAGTGAAAACTCGTAAAGAGCACTATAAGGCGATGGTGAGAAAAGAAATGAGAGAGGTCAGTTGGTGAAAACCCGCAAAGGGTGCCACTGACCGAAAAAAGGATCTTCACAGCCATTGGCATTGACACAGTCCTAGGCAAGGTTTCTCGGTTTCAAGGCAAACGTTGTGATGAATTTCCGAGAGTTGGATAGTTTACACAGATCAGGCATCCAATCCAAAATCCATGTCATGTTCATTGAAGTCCGCAGGTACTCCAAATAAGTCCATCTTTCCTTTCCCCGAAAGGGACACTTCTTGTCTAAATTCATTCTCTATTTAACTGTTTGTTTTTCTTTTGAATCCCTTTCGGTCTAATTCTGTTCTAAAATTAAGACAAATAGAGGATGGTAAGACTGATTTACAAGGCTATCATTTTATACAAGCTAATATGCAAAAAGGCACCCACATCCTCGGCAGGGGCATAAAGTCAACCCCGACTGGCCATGGCGGCCGATGCTCCAAAATCAAAAGCTCTTAGAAGGAGGAAATCAAATTGAAGTGCCTACAAAGGCAAAAATAAGCTAAAAAGGTTACGTCCCACATGGCTAACCGTCTTGGCAAAGTTTGAAAAGCCACGGGTTCCCCAATGCTCTGAAGTTAAATTTAGAAGAAAGAAGTGAAAAGTCTACAAAGGCAAAATGAAGCTGAAAAAGGTTAAGTCCCACGCGACCAACCATCATGGTAAAGTTTTGGAAAAGCAAGGGTTCTCCAAGCCAGAAATGAAATCGGCTTGAACAACCAGTTGTAGCTGAAATTACCATCAAAGAAGACGGGTCGGGATCAAATGACTGAAACACTCAAGGCCGCAAAACCAACCACCATTTCAAACTGACAAATTGTTCTTTGTTTGAACCACATGAAATAGGTGCAATATAAAAGCAACATTGCAAGAAACAAGTGCAACTGAAAATAAAATTAAAAAAAAAAAGAAAAGAAGAAGAAACCGCACGGGATCTAGAAACAACTTTGCAACAACGACAACTCCAAAAGGGAAGTTTTCTCCAAACTCTTTCCCGCATTTTACTCATTCTCGTTAAAAACAAATATATATGAAATTAAAAAGAAACAAAAGAAAAAAAATGTTCCAAATCATGGTAGTATAGGATCTCCAATCCCTAGCTGCATTTTCCAACATAGGGTCCCCACTCCCTAGTTGATTTTATTTTAGACATAGGGTCTCCAATCCCTACTCGCTTTTCCAACATAGGGTCTCCACTCCCTAGTTGATGATTATCTTAGACATAAGGTCTCCACGCTCTAGTCTACTATTCCAACATAGGGTCTTCACTCGCTAGTTGATATTTTTAGACGTAGGGTCTCCACTCCCTAGTCTACTATTCCAATATAGGGTCTCCACTCCCTAGTTGATATTTTTAGACGTAGGGTCTCCACTCCTTAGTGTGCTTTTCCAACAAAAGGTCTCAACTCCCTAGTTGATGTTTTTAGACATAGGGTTTTCATTCCCTACTCTGCTTTTCCAACATAGGGTCTCCACTCCCTAGTTGATGATATTTTTAGACATAGGGTCTCCAATCCCTAATTTTATTTTCCAACATAGGGTCTCCACTCCCTAGTTGATGTTTTTAGACATAGGACCTCCACTCCCTAGTCTGCTTTTCCACCATAGGGTTTCCACTCCCTAGTTGACGTTATTTCAGACATAGGGTCTCCACTCCCTAGTCTCTTTTCCAACATAGGGTCCCCACTCCCTAGTTGACGTTATTTCAGACATAGTGTCTCTACTCCCTAGTCTCTTTTCCAACATAGTGTCTCCACTCCCTAGTTGATGTTATTTTAGACATAGGGTCTCCACTCCCTAGTCTCTTTTTTAACATATGGTCTTCACTCCCTAGTTGATGTTTATATTAGACAAAGGGTATCCACTCCCTAGTCTCTTTTCTAACATAGGGTCTCCACTCCCTAGTTGATTTTATTTTATACACAGGGTCTCCACTCCATAGTCTCTTTTCCAACATAGGGTCTTCACTCCTGGTTGATTTTATTTTAGACCTAGGGTCTCCACTCCCTAGCCTCTTTTCCAACATAGGGTCTCCACTCCCTAGTTGAAGTTATTTAGGACATAGGTTCTACACTTCCTAGTCTCTTTTCCAACATAGGGTCTCTACTCCCTAGTTGATGTTATTTTAGACATATGGTCCCCACTCTCTAGTCTCATTTCCAATATAGGGTTTCCACTCCCTAGTTGATATTATTTTAGATATAGGGCCTCCACTCCTTATTACCCTTTTCCAACATAGGACCTCCACTCCCTAGTCTCTTTTCCAACATATGGTCTTCACTCCCTAGTTGATGTTTATTTTAGACATAGGGTCTCCACTCCCTAGTCTCTTTTCCAACATAGGGTCCCCACTCCCTAGTTGACGTTATTTCAGACATAGTGTATCCACTCCCTAGTCTCTTTTCCAACATAGGGTCCCCACTCCCTAGTTGACGTTATTTCAGACATAGTGTCTCTACTCCCTAGTCTCTTTTCCAACATAGTGTCTCCACTCCCTAGTTGATGTTATTTTAGACATAGGGTCTCCACTCCCTAGTCTCTTTTTTAACATATGGTCTTCACTCCCTAGTTGATTTTTATTTTAGACAAAGGGTATCCACTCCCTAGTCTCTTTTCTAACATAGGGTCTCCACTCCCTAGTTGATTTTATTTTATACACAGGGTCTCCACTCCATAGTCTCTTTTCCAACATAAGGTCTTCACTCCCTGGTTGATTTTATTTTAGACCTAGGGTCTCCACTCCCTAGCCTCTTTTCCAACATAGGGTCTCCACTCCCTAGTGGAAGTTATTTAGGACATAGGTTCTACACTTCCTAGTCTCTTTTCCAACATAGGGTCTCTACTCCCTAGTTGATGTTATTTTAGACATATGGTCCCCACTCTCTAGTCTCATTTCCAATATAGGGTTTCCACTCCCTGATGTTATTTTAGACATAGGGCCTCCACTCCCTAATCACTTTTCCAACATAGGGTATCCACTCCCTAGTGGATATTTCTAACATTGTCCACTCCCTAGTTGATGTTATTTTAGACATAGGGTCTCCACTCCTTAGTCTCTTTTTCAACATAGGGTCTGCACTCCTTAGTTGATGTTATTTTAGACATAGGGTCTCCACTCCCTAGTCTCTTTTCCAGCATAGGGTCTCCACTCCCTAGTAGATATTATTTTAGACAGAGGGTCTCCACTCCCTAGTCGCTTTTTCAACATAGGGTCTCCACTCCCTAGTTGATGTTATTTTAGACATAGGGTATCCACTCCCTAGTCGCCCTTTACAACATAGGGTCTCCACTCCTTAGTTCATATTAATTTTTTAGACATAAGGTTTCCACTCCCTAGTCGCATTTTCCAAATTAGGGGCTCCACTCCCTAGTTAATTTTTATTTTTTAGACATAGGGTCTTCACTCCCTAATTGCTTTTCCAACATAGGGTCTCCATTCCCTAGTTGATTTTATTTTAGACATAGGGTCTCCACTCCTTATTCCCCTTTTCCAACATAGGGTCTCCACTCCCTAGTCGCCTTTTCCAACATAGGGTCTCTACTCCCTAGTCTCTTTTACAACATAGGGTCTTCACTACCGAGTTGATTTAACTTTTGACATAGGGTCTCCACTCCCTAGTCTCTATTGCAACATAGAGTCTCCACTCCATAGTTGATGTTATTTTAGACATAGGGTCTCCACTCCCTAGTCTCTTTTCCAATATTCTCCTTTCCAACATATGGTCTTCACTCCCTAGCTGATGTTTATTTTAGACATAGGGTCTCCACTCCCTAGTCTCTTTTCCAACATAGGGTCTCCACTCCCTAGTTGATTTTATTTTAGACATAGGGTCTCAATTCCATAGTCTCTTTTCCAACATAGGGTCTCCACTCCCTAATCTCTTTTACAACATAAGGTCTACACTTCTTAGTTGATGTTATTTTAGACATATGGTCTCCACTCCCTAGTCTCCTTTTCAGCATAGGGTCTCCACTCCCTAGTAGATATTATTTTAGACAGAGGGTCTCCACTTCCTAATCGCTTTTTCAACATAGGGTCTCCACTCCCTAGTTGATATTATTTTAGATATGGGGTATCCACTCCCTAGTCGCCCTTTACAACATAGGGCCTCCACTCCTTAGTTCATATTTATTGTTTAGACATAAGGTCTCCACTCCCTAGTCGCATTTTCCAACATAGGGTCTCCACTCCCTAGTTGATTTTTATTTTTTAGACATAGGGTCTCCACTCCCTAATTGCTTTTCCAACATTGGGTCTCCACTCCCTAGTTGATTTTATTTTAGACATAGGGTCTCCACTCCTTATTCCCCTTTTCCAACATAGGGTCTCCACTCCCTAGTCGCCTTTTCAAACATATGGTCTCCACTCTCTAGTTGATGTTTATTTTAGACATAGGGTCTGAGTTGATGTTATTTCAGACATAGGGTCTCCACTCCCTAGTCTCTTTTCCAACATATGGTCTTCACTCCCTAGTTGATGTTTATTTTAGACATAGGGTCTCCACTCCCTAGTCTCTTTTCCAACATAGGGTCTCCACTCCCTAGTTGATTTTATTTTAGACATAGGGTCTCAATTCCATAGTCTCTTTTCCAACATAGGGTCTCCACTCCCTAGTCTCTTTTACAACATCGGGTCTACACTCCTTAGTTGATGTTATTTAAGACATAGGGTCTCCACTCCCTAGTCTCTTTTACAGCATAGGGTCTCCACTCCCTAGTAGATATTATTTTAGACAGAGGGTATCCACTCCCTAGTCATTTTTTCAACATAGGGTCTCCACTCCCTAGTTGATGTTATTTTAGAAATAGAGTATCCACTCCCTAGTCGCCTTTTACAACATAGGGTCTCCACTCTTTAGTTCATATTTATTTTTTAGACATAAGGTCTCCACTCCCTAGTCGCATTTTCCAACATAGGGTCTCCACTCCCTAGTTGATTTTTATTTTTTAGGCATAGGGTCTCCACTCCCAAATTGCTTTTGCAACATAGGGTCTCCACTCCCTAGTTGATTTTATTTTAGACATAGGGCCTCCACTCCTTATTCCCCCTTTTCAACATAGGGTCTCCACTCCCTAGTCGCCTTTTCCAACATAGGGTATCCACTCCCTAGTCTCTTTTACAAATAGGGTTTCCACTACCTAGTTGATTTAATTTTTGACATAGGGTCTCCACTCCCTAGTCTCTTTTGCAACATAGAGTCTCCACTCCATAGTTGATGTTATTTTAGACATAGGGTCTCCACTCCCTAGTCTCTTTTCCAATATAGGGTCTCCACTCCCTAGTTGATATTATTTTAGACATAGGGTCTCCACTCCCTAGTTGATGTTATTTTAGACATATAGTCTACACTCCCTAGTTGATGTTATTTCAGACATAGGGTCTCCACTCCCTAGTCTCTTTTCCAACATATGGTCTTCACTCCCTAGTTGATTTTATTTTAGACATAGGGTCTCCACTCCTTATTCCCCTTTTCCAACATAGGGTCTCCACTCCCTAGTCGCCTTTTCCAACATATGGTCTCCACTCCCTAGTCTCTTTTACAACATAAGGTCTCCACTACCTAGTTGATTTAATTTTTGACATAGGGTCTCCACTCCCTAGTCTCTTTTGAAACATATAGTCTCCACTCCATAGTTGATGTTATTTTACACATAGGGTCTCCACTCCCTAGTCTCTTTTCCAATATAGGGTCTCCACTCCCTAGTTGATATTATTTTAGACATAGGGTCTCTACTCCCTAGTTGATGTTATTTTAGACATATGGTCTCCACTCCCTGGTTGATGTTATTTCAGACATAGGGTCTCCACTCCCTAATCTCTTTTCCAACATATGGTCTTCACTCCCTAGTTGATGTTTATTTTAGACATAGGGTCTCCACTCCCTTGTCTCTTTTCCAACATAGGGTCTCCACTCCCTAGTTGATTTTATTTTAGACATAGGGTCTCAATTCCATAGTCTCTTTTCCAACATAGGGTCTCCACTCCCTAGTCTCTTTTACAACATCGGGTCTACACTCCTTAGTTGATGTTATTTTAGACATAGGGTCTCCACTCCCTACTCTCTTTTACAGCATAGGGTCTCCACTCCCTAGTAGATATTATTTTAGACAGAGGGTATCCACTCCCTAGTCATTTTTTCAACATACGGTCTCCACTCCCTAGTTGATGTTATTTTAGAAATAGAGTATCCACTCCCTAGTCGCCTTTTACAACATAGGGTCTCCACTCTTTAGTTCATATTTATTTTTTAGACATAAGGTCTCCACTAACTAGTCGTATTTTCCAACATAGGGTCTCCACTCCCTAGTTGATTTTTATTTTTTAGACATAGGGTCTCCACTCCCAAATTGCTTTTCCAACATAGGGACTCCACTCCCTAGTTGATTTTATTTTAGACATAGGGCCTCCACTCCTTATTCCCCCTTTTCAACATAGGGTCTCCACTCCCTAGTCGCCTTTTCCAACATAGGGTATCCACTCCCTAATCTCTTTTACAAATAGGGTTTCCACTATCTAGTTGATTTAATTTTTGACATAGGGACTCCACTCCCTAGTATCTTTTGCAACATAGAGTCTCCACTCCATAGTTGATGTTATTTTAGACATAGGGTCTCCACTCCCTAGTCTCTTTTCCAATATAGGGTCTCCACTCCCTAGTTGATATTATTTTAGACATAGGGTCTCCACTCCCTAGTTGATGTTATTTTATACATAGGGTCTCCACTCAATAGTTGATGTTATTTCAGACATAGGGTCTCCACTCCCTAGTCTCTTTTCCAACATATGGTCTTCACTCCCTAGTTGATGTTTATTTTAGACATAGGGTCTCCACTCCCTAGTCTCTTTTCCAACATAGGGTCTCCACTCCCTAGTTGATTTTATTTTAGACATAGGGTCTCAATTCCATAGTCTCTTTTCCAACATAGGGTCTCCACTCCCTAGTCTCTTTTACAACATCGGGTCTACACTCCTTAGTTGATGTTATTTTAGACATAGGGTCTCCACTCCCTAGTCTCTTTTACAGTATAGGGTCTCCACTCCCTAGTAGATATTATTTTAGACAGAGGGTATCCACTCCCTAGTCATTTTTTCAACATAGGGTCTCCACTCCCTAGTTGATGTTATTTTAGAAATAGAGTATCCACTCCCTAGTCGTCTTTTACAACATAGGGTCTCCACTCTTTAGTTCATATTTATTTTTTAGACATAAGGTCTCCACTCCCTAGTCGTATTTTCCAACATAGGGTCTCCACTCCCTAGTTGATTTTTATTTTTTAGACATAGGGTCTCCACTCCCAAATTACTTTTGCAACATAGGGTCTCCACTCCCTAGTTGATTTTATTTTAGACATAGGGCCTCCACTCCTTATTCCCCCTTTTCAACATAGGGTCTCCACTCCCTAGTCGCCTTTTCCAACATAGGGTATCCACTCCCTAGTCTCTTTTAAAATTAGGGTTTCCACTACCTAGTTGATTTAATTTTTGACATAGGGTCTCCACTCCCTAGTCTCTTTTACAACATAGAGTCTCCACTCCATAGTTGAGGTTATTTTAGACATAGGGTCTCCACTCCCTAGTCTCTTTTCCAATATAGGGTCTCCACTCCCTAGTTGATATTATTTTAGACATAGGGTCTCCACTCCCTAGTTGGTGTTATTTTAGACATATGGTCTCCACTCCCTAGTTGATGTTATTTCAGACATAGGGTCTCCACTCCCTAGTCTCTTATCCAACATATGGTCTTCACTCCCTAGTTGATTTTATTTTAGACATAGGGTCTCCACTCCTTATTCCCCTTTTCCAACTTAGGGTCTCCACTCCCTAGTCGTCTTTTCCAACATATGGTCTCCACTCCCTAGTCTCTTTTACAACATAGGGTCTCCACTACCTAGTAGATTTAATTTTTGACATAGGGTCTCCACTCCCTAGTCTCTTTTGGAACATATAGTCTCCACTCCATAGTTGATGTTATTTTACACATAGGGTCTCCACTCCCTAGTCTCTTTTCCAATATAGGGTCTCCACTCCCTAGTTGATATTATTTTAGACATAGGGTCTCCCCTCCCTAGTTGATGTTATTTTAGACATATGGTCTCTACTCCCTAGTTGATGTTATTTCAGACATAGGGTCTCCACTCCCTAGTCTCTTTTCCAACATATGGTCTTCACTCCCTAGTTGATGTTTATTTTAGACATAGGGTCTCCACTCCCTAGTCTCTTTTCCAACATAGGGTCTCCACTCCCTAGTTGATTTTATTTTAGACATAGGGTCTCAATTCCATAGTCTCTTTTCCAACATAGGGTCTCCACTCTTTAGTCTCTTTTACAACATCGGGTCTACACTCCTTAGTTGATGTTATTTTAGACATAGGGTCTCCACTCCCTAGTCTCTTTTACAGCGTAGGGTCTCCACTCCCTAGTAGATATTATTTTAGACAGAGGGTATCCACTCCCTAGTCATTTTTTCAACATAGGGTCTCCACTCCCTAGTTGATGTTATTTTAGAAATAGAGTATCCACTCCCTAGTCGCCTTTTACAACATAGGGTCTCCACTCTTTAGTTCATATTTATTTTTTAGACATAAGGTCTCCACTCCCTAGTCGTATTTTCCAACAAAAGGTCTCCACTCCCTAGTTGATTTTTATTTTTTAGACATAGGGTCTCCACTCCCAAATTGCTTTTCCAACATAGTTTATTTTATTTTATTTTAGACATAGGGTCTCCACTCCCTAGCCTCTTTTCCAACATAGGGTCTCCACTCCCTAGCCTCTTTTCCAACATAGTGTCTCCATTCCCTAGTTGATTTTTATTTTTTAGACATAGGGTCTTCACTCCCTAATTGCTTTTCCAACATAGGGTCTCCATTCCCTAGTTGATTTTATTTTAGACATAGGGTCTCCACTTCTTATTCCCCTTTTCCAACATAGGGTCTCCACTCCCTTGTCGCCTTTTCCAACATAGGGTCTCAAGTCCCTAGTCTCTTTTACAACATAGGGTCTCCACTACTTAGTTGATTTAATTTTTGACATAGGGTCTCCACTCCCTAGTCTCTATTGCAACATAGAGTCTTCACTCCATAGTTGATGTTATTTTAGACATAGGGTCTCCACTCCCTAGTCTCTTTTCCAACATATGGTCCTCACTCCCTAGTTGATGTTTATTTTAGATATAAGGTCTCCACTCCCTAGTCACCTTTCCAACATAGGGTCTCCACTCCCTAGTTGATTTTATTTTAGACATAGGGTCTCAATTCCATAGTCTCTTTTCCAACATAGAGTCTCCACTCCCTAATCTCTTTTACAACATAAGGTCTACACTCCTTAGTTGATGTTATTTTAGACATAGGGTCTCCACTCCCTAGTATCTTTTTCAGCATAGGGTCTCCACTCCCTAGTAGATATTATTTTAGACAGAGGGTCTCCACTCCTTAGTTCATATTTATTGTTTAGACATAAAGTCTCCACTCCCTAGTCGCATTTTCCAACATAGGGTCTCCACTCCCTAGTTGATTTTTATTTTTTAGACATAGGGTCTCCACTCCCTAATTGCTTTTCCAACATAGGGTCTCTACTCCCTAGTTGATTTTATTTTAGACATAGGGTCTCCACTCCTTATTACCCTTTTCCAACATAGGACCTCCACTCCCTAGTCTCTTTTCCAACATATGGTCTTCACTCCCTAGTTGATGTTTATTTTAGACATAGGGTCTCCACTCCCTAGTCTCTTTTCCAACATAGGGTCCCCACTCCCTAGTTGACGTTATTTCAGACATAGTGTATCCACTCCCTAGTCTCTTTTCCAACATAGGGTCCCCACTCCCTAGTTGACGTTATTTCAGACATAGTGTCTCTACTCCCTAGTCTCTTTTCCAACATAGTGTCTCCACTCCCTAGTTGATGTTATTTTAGACATAGGGTCTCCACTCCCTAGTCTCTTTTTTAACATATGGTCTTCACTCCCTAGTTGATGTTTATTTTAGACAAAGGGTATCCACTCCCTAGTCTCTTTTCTAACATAGGGTCTCCACTCCCTAGTTGATTTTATTTTATACACAGGGTCTCCACTCCATAGTCTCTTTTCCAACATAAGGTCTTCACTCCCTGGTTGATTTTATTTTAGACCTAGGGTCTCCACTCCCTAGCCTCTTTTCCAACATAGGGTCTCCACTCCCTAGTGGAAGTTATTTAGGACATAGGTTCTACACTTCCTAGTCTCTTTTCCAACATAGGGTCTCTACTCCCTAGTTGATGTTATTTTAGACATATGGTCCCCACTCTCTAGTCTCATTTCCAATATAGGGTTTCCACTCCCTGATGTTATTTTAGACATAGGGCCTCCACTCCCTAATCACTTTTCCAACATAGGGTATCCACTCCCTAGTGGATATTTCTAACATTGTCCACTCCCTAGTTGATGTTATTTTAGACATAGGGTCTCCACTCCTTAGTCTCTTTTTCAACATAGGGTCTACACTCCTTAGTTGATGTTATTTTAGACATAGGGTCTCCACTCCCTAGTCTCTTTTTCAGCATAGGATCTCCACTCCCTAGTAGATATTATTTTAGACAGAGGGTCTCCACTCCCTAGTCGCTTTTTCAACATAGGGTCTCCACTCCCTAGTTGACATTATTTTAGATATGGGGTATCCACTCCCTAGTTGCCCTTTACAACATAGGGTCTCCACTCCTTAGTTCATATTTATTGTTTAGACATAAGGTCTCGACTCCCTAGTCGCATTTTCCAACATAGGGTCTCCACTTTCTAGTTGATTTTTATTTTTTAGACATAGGATCTCCACTCCCAAATTGCTTTTCCAACATAGGGTCTCCACTCCCTAGTTGATTTTATTTTAGACATAGGGTCTCCACTCCTTATTCCCCTTTTCCAACATAGGGTCTCCACTCCCTAGTCGCCTTTTCCAACATAGGGTCTCCACTCCCTAGTCTCTTTTACAACATAGGGTCTCCACTACCTAGGTAATTTAAATTTTGACATAGGGTCTCCACTCCCTAGTCTCTTTTGCAACATAGAGTCTCCACTCCATAGTTGATGTTATTTTAGACATAGGGTCTCCACTCCCTAGTCTCTTTTCAGATATAGGGTCTCCACTCCCTAGTTGATATTATTTTAGACATAGGGTCTCCACTCCCTAGTTATTGTTATTTTAGATATATGGTCTCCACTCCCTCGTTGATGTTATTTCAGACATAGGGTCTCCACTCCCTAGTCTCTTTTCCAACATATGGTCTTCACTCCCTAGTTGATGTTTATTTTAGACATAGGGTATCCACTCCCTAGTCTCTTTTCCTTTCAACATAGGGTCTCCACTCCCTAGTCTCTTTTACAACATCGGGTCTACACTCCTTAGTTAATGTTATTTTAGACATAGGGTCTCCACTCCCTAGTCTCTTTTACAGCATAGGGTCTCCACTCCCTAGTAGATATTATTTTAGACAGAGGGTCTCCACTCCCTAGTCATTTTTTAAACATAGGGTCTCCACTCCCTAGTTGATGTTATTTTAGAAATAGAGTATCCACTCCCTAGTCGCCTTTTACAACATAGGGTCTCCACTCTTTAGTTCATATTTATTTTTTAGACATAAGGTCTCCACTCCCTAGTCGCATTTTCCAACATAGGGTCTCCACTCCCTAGTTGATTTTTATTTTTTAGACATAGGGTCTCCACTCCCAAATTGCTTTTCCAACATAGGGTCTCCACTCCCTAGTTGATTTTATTTTAGACATAGGGCCTCCACTCCTTATTCCCCCTTTTCAACATAGGGTCTCCACTCCCTAGTCGCCTTTTCCAACATATGATCTCCACTCCCTAGTCTCTTTTACAACATAGGGTCTCCACTACCTAGTTGATATAATTTTTGACATAGGGTCTCCACTACCTAGTCTCTTTTGAAACATATAGTCTCTACTCCATAGTTGATGTTATTTTAGACATAGGGTCTCCACTCCCTAGTCTCTTTTCCAATATAGGGTCTCCACTCCCTAGTTGATATTATTTTAGACATAGGGTCTCCACTCCCTAGTTGATATTATTTTAGACATATGGTCTCCACTCCCTAGTTGATGTTATTTCAGACATAGGGTCTCCACTCCCTAGTCTCTTTTCCAACATATGGTCTTCACTCCCTAGTTGATGTTTATTTTAGACATAGGTTCTCCACTCCCTATTGTCTTTTCCAACATAGGGTCTCCACTCCCTAGTTGATTTTATTTTAGACATAGGGTCTCCACTCCATAGTCTCTTTTCCAACATAGGGTCTACATTCCCTAGTTTATTTTATTTTAGACATAGGGTCTCCACTCCCTAGCCTCTTTTCCAACATAGGGTCTCCACTCCCTAGCCTCTTTTCCAACATAGTGTCTCCACTCCCTAGTTGATTTTTATTTTTTAGACATAGGGTCTTCACTCCCTAATTGCTTTACCTACATAGGGTCTCCATTCCCTAGTTGATTTTATTTTAGAAATAGGGTCTCCACTCCTTATTCCCCTTTTCCAACATAGGGTCTCCACTCCCTTGTCGCCTTTTCCAACATAGGGTCTCCACTCCCTAGTCTCCTTTACAACATAGGGTCTCCACTACCTAGTTGATTTAAATTTTGACATAGGGTCTCCACTCCCTAGTCTCTATTGCAACATAGAGTCTCCACTCCATAGTTGATGTTATTTTAGACATAGGGTCTCCACTCCCTAGTCTCTTTTCCAATATTCTCTTTTCCAACATATGGTCCTCACTCCCTAGTTGATGTTTATTTTAGATATAAGGTCTCCACTCCCTTGTCTCCTTTCCAACATAGGGTCTCCACTCCCTAGTTGATTTTATTTTAGACATAGGGTCTCAATTCCATAGTCTCTTTTCCAACATAGAGTCTCCACTCCCTAATCTCTTTTACAACATAAGGTCTACACTCCTTAGTTGATGTTATTTTAGACATAGGGTCTCCACTCCCTAGTATCTTTTTCAGCATAGGGTCTCCACTCCCTAGTAGATATTATTTTAGACAGAGTGTCTCCACTCCTTAGTTCATATTTATTGTTTAGACATAAAGTCTCCACTCCCTAGTCGCATTTTCCAACATAGGGTCTCCACTCCCTAGTTGATTTTTATTTTTTAGACATAGGGTCTCCACTCCCTAATTGCTTTTCCAACATAGGGTCTCTACTCCCTGGTTGATTTTATTTTAGACATAGGGTCTCCAATCCTTATTACCCTTTTCCAATATAGGACCTCCACTCCCTAGTCTCTTTTCCAACATATGGTCTTCACTCCCTAGTTGATGTTTATTTTAGACATAGGGTCTCCACTCCCTAGTCTCTTTTCCAACATAGGGTCCCCACTCCCTAGTTGACGTTATTTCAGAGATAGTGTATCCACTCCCTAGTCTCTTTTCCAACATAGGGTCCCCACTCCCTAGTTGACGTTATTTCAGACATAGTGTCTCTACTCCCTAGTCTCTTTTCCAACATAGTGTCTCCACTCTCTAGTTGACGTTATTTTAGACATAGGGTCTCCACTCCCTAGTCTCTTTTTTAACATATGGTCTTCACTCCCTAGTTGATGTTTATTTTAGACAAAGGGTATCCACTCCCTAGTCTCTTTTCTAACATAGGGTCTCCACTCCCTAGTTGATTTTATTTTATACACAGGGTCTCCACTCCATAGTCTCTTTTCCAACATAAGGTCTTCACTACCTGGTTGATTTTATTTTAGACCTAGGGTCTCCACTCCCTAGCCTCTTTTCCAATATAGGGTCTCCACTCCCTAGTGGAAGTTATTTAGGACATAGGTTCTACACTTCCTAGTCTCTTTTCCAACATAGGGTCTCTACTCCCTAGTTGATGTTATTTTAGACATATGGTCCCCACTCTCTAGTCTCATTTCCAATATAGGGTTTCCACTCCCTTATGTTATTTTAGACATAGGGCCTCCACTCCCTAATCACTTTTCCAACATAGGGTAGCCACTCCCTAGTGGATATTTCTAACATTGTCCACTCCCTAGTTGATGTTATTTTAGACATAGGATCTCCACTCCTTAGTCTCTTTTTCAACATAGGATTTACACTCCTTAGTTGATGTTATTTTAGACATAGGGTCTCCACTCCCTAGTCTCTTTTTCAGCATAGGATCTCCACTCCCTAGTAGATATTATTTTAGACAGAGGGTCTCCACTCCCTAGTCGCTTTTTCAACATAGGGTCTCCACTCCCTAGTTGATATTATTTTAGATATGGGGTATCCACTCCCTAGTTGCCCTTTACAACATAGGGTCTCCACTCCTTAGTTCATATTTATTGTTTAGACATAATGTCTCCACTCCCTAGTCGCATTTTCCAACATAGGGTCTCCACTTTCTAGTTGATTTTTATTTTTTAGACATAGGATCTCCACTCCCAAATTGCTTTTCCAACATAGGGTCTCCACTCCCTAGTTGATTTTATTTTAGACATAGGGTCTCCACTCCTTATTCCCCTTTTCCAACATAGGGTCTCCACTCCCTAGTCGCCTTTTCCAACATATGGTCTCCACTCCCTAGTCTCTTTTAGAACATAGGGTCTCCACTACCTAGGTAATTTAATTTTTGACATAGGGTCTCCACTCCCTAGTCTCTTTTGCAACATAGAGTCTCCACTCCATAGTTGATGTTATTTTAGACGTAGGGTCTCCACTCCCTAGTCTCTTTTCAGATATAGGGTCTCCACTCCCTAGTTGATATTATTTTAGACATAGGGTCTCCACTCCCTAGTTGATGTTATTTTAGATATATGGTCTCCACTCCCTCGTTGATGTTATTTCAGACATAGGGTCTCCACTCCCTAGTCTCTTTTCCAACATATGGTCTTCACTCCCTAGTTGATGTTTATTTTAGACATAGGGTATCCACTCCCTAGTCTCTTTTCCTTTCAACATAGGGTCTCCACTCCCTAGTCTCTTTTACAACATCGGGTCTACACTCCTTAGTTGATGTTATTTTAGACATAGGTTCTCCACTCCCTAGTCTCTTTTACAGCATAGGGTCTCCACTCCCTAGTAGATATTATTTTAGGCAGAGGGTCTCCACTCCCTAGTCATTTTTTAAACATAGGGTCTCCACTCCCTAGTTGATGTTATTTTAGAAATAGAGTATCCACTCCCTAGTCGCCTTTTACAACATAGGGTCTCCACTCTTTAGTTCATATTTATTTTTTAGACATAAGGTCTCCACTCCCTAGTCGCATTTTCCAACATAGGGTCTCCACTCCCTAGTTGATTTTTATTTTTTAGACATAGGGTCTCCACTCCCAAATTGCTTTTCCAACATAGGGTCTCCACTCCCTAGTTGATTTTATTTTAGACATAGGGCCTCCACTCCTTATTCCCCCTTTTCAACATAGGGTCTCCACTCCCTAGTCGCCTTTTCCAACATATGATCTCCACTCCCTAGTCTCTTTTACAACATAGGGTCTCCACTACCTAGTTGATATAATTTTTGACATAGGGTCTCCACTACCTAGTCTCTTTTGAAACATATAGTCTCTACTCCATAGTTGATGTTATTTTAGACATAGGGTCTCCACTCCCTAGTCTCTTTTCCAATATAGGGTCTCCACTCCCTAGTTGATATTATTTTAGACATAGGGTCTTCACTCCCTAGTTGATATTATTTTAGACATATGGTCTCCACTCCCTAGCTGATGTTATTTCAGACATAGGGTCTCCACTCCCTAGTCTCTTTTCCAACATATGGTCTTCACTCCCTAGTTGATGTTTATTTTAGACATAGGTTCTCCACTCCCTATTGTCTTTTCCAACATAGGGTCTCCACTCCCTAGTTGATTTTATTTTAGACATAGGGTCTCCACTCCATAGTCTCTTTTCCAACATAGGGTCTACATTCCCTAGTTTATTTTATTTTAGACATAGGGTCTCCACTCCCTAGCCTCTTTTCCAACATAGGGTCTCCACTCCCTAGCCTCTTTTCCAACATAGTGTCTCCACTCCCTAGTTGATTTTTATTTTTTAGACATAGGGTCTTCACTCCCTAATTGCTTTACCTACATAGGGTCTCCATTCCCTAGTTGATTTTATTTTAGAAATAGGGTCTCCACTCCTTATTCCCCTTTTCCAACATAGGGTCTCCACTCCCTTGTCGCCTTTTCCAACATAGGGTCTCCACTCCTTATTCCCCTTTTCCAACATAGGGTCTCCACTCCCTTGTCGCCTTTTCCAACATAGGGTCTCCACTCCCTAGTCTCCTTTACAACATAGGGTCTCCACTACCTAGTTGATTTAAATTTTGACATAGGGTCTCCACTCCCTAGTCTCTATTGCAACATAGAGTCTCCACTCCATAGTTGATGTTATTTTAGACATAGGGTCTCCACTCCCTAGTCTCTTTTCCAATATTCTCTTTTCCAACATATGGTCCTCACTCCCTAGTTGATGTTTATTTTAGATATAAGGTCTCCACTCCCTTGTCTCCTTTCCAACATAGGGTCTCCACTCCCTAGTTGATTTTATTTTAGACATAGGGTCTCAATTCCATAGTCTCTTTTCCAACATAGAGTCTCCACTCCCTAATCTCTTTTACAACATAAGGTCTACACTCCTTAGTTGATGTTATTTTAGACATAGGGTCTCCACTCCCTAGTATCTTTTTCAGCATAGGGTCTCCACTCCCTAGTAGATATTATTTTAGATAGAGTGTCTCCACTCCTTAGTTCATATTTATTGTTTAGACATAAAGTCTCCACTCCCTAGTCGCATTTTCCAACATAGGGTCTCCACTCCCTAGTTGATTTTTATTTTTTAGACATAGGGTCTCCACTCCCTAGTCTCTTTTGCAACATAGAGTCTCCACTCCATAGTTGATGTTATTTTAGACGTAGGGTCTCCACTCCCTAGTCTCTTTTCAGATATAGGGTCTCCACTCCCTAGTTGATATTATTTTAGACATAGGGTCTCCACTCCCTAGTTGATGTTATTTTAGATATATGGTCTCCACTCCCTCGTTGATGTTATTTCAGACATAGGGTCTCCACTCCCTAGTCTCTTTTCCAACATATGGTCTTCACTCCCTAGTTGATGTTTATTTTAGACATAGGGTATCCACTCCCTAGTCTCTTTTCCTTTCAACATAGGGTCTCCACTCCCTAGTCTCTTTTACAACATCGGGTCTACACTCCTTAGTTGATGTTATTTTAGACATAGGTTCTCCACTCCCTAGTCTCTTTTCCAACATATGGTCCTCACTCCCTAGTTGATGTTTATTTTAGATATAAGGTCTCCACTCCCTAGTCACCTTTCCAACATAGGGTCTCCACTCCCTAGTTGATTTTATTTTAGACATAGGGTCTCAATTCCATAGTCTCTTTTCCAACATAGAGTCTCCACTCCCTAATCTCTTTTACAACATAAGGTCTACACTCCTTAGTTGATGTTATTTTAGACATAGGGTCTCCACTCCCTAGTATCTTTTTCAGCATAGGGTCTCCACTCCCTAGTAGATATTATTTTAGACAGAGGGTCTCTACTCCTTAGTTCATATTTATTGTTTAGACATAAAGTCTCCACTCCCTAGTCGCATTTTCCAACATAGGGTCTCCACTCCCTAGTTGATTTTTATTTTTTAGACATAGGGTCTCCACTCCCTAATTGCTTTTCCAACATAGGGTCTCTACTCCCTAGTTGATTTTATTTTAGACATAGGGTCTCCACTCCTTATTACCCTTTTCCAACATAGGACCTCCACTCCCTAGTCTCTTTTCCAACATATGGTCTTCACTCCCTAGTTGATGTTTATTTTAGACATAGGGTCTCCACTCCCTAGTCTCTTTTCCAACATAGGGTCCCCACTCCCTAGTTGACGTTATTTCAGACATAGTGTATCCACTCCCTAGTCTCTTTTCCAACATAGGGTCCCCACTCCCTAGTTGACGTTATTTCAGACATAGTGTCTCTACTCCCTAGTCTCTTTTCCAACATAGTGTCTCCACTCCCTAGTTGATGTTATTTTAGACATAGGGTCTCCACTCCCTAGTCTCTTTTTTAACATATGGTCTTCACTCCCTAGTTGATGTTTATTTTAGACAAAGGGTATCCACTCCTTAGTCTCTTTTCTAACATAGGGTCTCCACTCCCTAGTTGATTTTATTTTATACACAGGGTCTCCACTCCATAGTCTCTTTTCCAACATAAGGTCTCCACTCCCTAGCCTCTTTTCCAACATAGGGTCTCCACTCCCTAGTGGAAGTTATTTAGGACATAGGTTCTACACTTCCTAGTCTCTTTTCCAACATAGGGTCTCTACTCCCTAGTTGATTTATTTTAGACATATGGTCCCCACTCTCTAGTCTCATTTCCAATATAGGGTTTCCACTCCCTGATGTTATTTTAGACATAGGGCCTCCACTCCCTAATCACTTTTCCAACATAGGGTATCCACTCCCTAGTGGATATTTCTAACATTGTCCACTCCCTAGTTGATGTTATTTTAGACGTAGGGTCTCCACTCCTTAGTCTCTTTTTCAACATAGGGTCTACACTCCTTAGTTGATGTTATTTTAGACATAGGGTCTCCACTCCCTAGTCTCTTTTTCAGCATAGGATCTCCACTCCCTAGTAGATATTATTTTAGACAGAGGGTCTCCACTCCCTAGTCGCTTTTTCAACATAGGGTCTCCACTCCCTAGTTGACATTATTTTAGATATGGGGTATCCACTCCCTAGTTGCCCTTTACAACATAGGGTCTCCACTCCTTAGTTCATATTTATTGTTTAGACATAAGGTCTCGACTCCCTAGTCGCATTTTCCAACATAGGGTCTCCACTTTCTAGTTGATTTTTATTTTTTAGACATAGGATCTCCACTCCCAAATTGCTTTTCCAACATAGGGTCTCCACTCCCTAGTTGATTTTATTTTAGACATAGGGTCTCCACTCCTTATTCCCCTTTTCCAACATAGGGTCTCCACTCCCTAGTCGCCTTTTCCAACATAGGGTCTCCACTCCCTAGTCTCTTTTACAACATAGGGTCTCCACTACCTAGGTAATTTAAATTTTGACATAGGGTCTCCACTCCCTAGTCTCTTTTGCAACATAGAGTCTCCACTCCATAGTTGATGTTATTTTAGACATAGGGTCTCCACTCCCTAGTCTCTTTTCAGATATAGGGTCTCCACTCCCTAGTTGATATTATTTTAGACATAGGGTCTCCACTCCCTAGTTATTGTTATTTTAGATATATGGTCTCCACTCCCTCGTTGATGTTATTTCAGACATAGGGTCTCCACTCCCTAGTCTCTTTTCCAACATATGGTCTTCACTCCCTAGTTGATGTTTATTTTAGACATAGGGTATCCACTCCCTAGTCTCTTTTCCTTTCAACATAGGGTCTCCACTCCCTAGTCTCTTTTACAACATCGGGTCTACACTCCTTAGTTAATGTTATTTTAGACATAGGGTCTCCACTCCCTAGTCTCTTTTACAGCATAGGGTCTCCACTCCCTAGTAGATATTATTTTAGACAGAGGGTCTCCACTCCCTAGTCATTTTTTAAACATAGGGTCTCCACTCCCTAGTTGATGTTATTTTAGAAATAGAGTATCCACTCCCTAGTCGCCTTTTACAACATAGGGTCTCCACTCTTTAGTTCATATTTATTTTTTAGACATAAGGTCTCCACTCCCTAGTCGCATTTTCCAACATAGGGTCTCCACTCCCTAGTTGATTTTTATTTTTTAGACATAGGGTCTCCACTCCCAAATTGCTTTTCCAACATAGGGTCTCCACTCCCTAGTTGATTTTATTTTAGACATAGGGCCTCCACTCCTTATTCCCCCTTTTCAACATAGGGTCTCCACTCCCTAGTCGCCTTTTCCAACATATGATCTCCACTCCCTAGTCTCTTTTACAACATAGGGTCTCCACTACCTAGTTGATATAATTTTTGACATAGGGTCTCCACTACCTAGTCTCTTTTGAAACATATAGTCTCTACTCCATAGTTGATGTTATTTTAGACATAGGGTCTCCACTCCCTAGTCTCTTTTCCAATATAGGGTCTCCACTCCCTAGTTGATATTATTTTAGACATAGGGTCTCCACTCCCTAGTTGATATTATTTTAGACATATGGTCTCCACTCCCTAGTTGATGTTATTTCAGACATAGGGTCTCCACTCCCTAGTCTCTTTTCCAACATATGGTCTTCACTCCCTAGTTGATGTTTATTTTAGACATAGGTTCTCCACTCCCTATTGTCTTTTCCAACATAGGGTCTCCACTCCCTAGTTGATTTTATTTTAGACATAGGGTCTCCACTCCATAGTCTCTTTTCCAACATAGGGTCTACATTCCCTAGTTTATTTTATTTTAGACATAGGGTCTCCACTCCCTAGCCTCTTTTCCAACATAGGGTCTCCACTCCCTAGCCTCTTTTCCAACATAGTGTCTCCACTCCCTAGTTGATTTTTATTTTTTAGACATAGGGTCTTCACTCCCTAATTGCTTTACCTACATAGGGTCTCCATTCCCTAGTTGATTTTATTTTAGAAATTGGGTCTCCACTCCTTATTCCCCTTTTCCAACATAGGGTCTCCACTCCCTTGTCGCCTTTTCCAACATAGGGTCTCCACTCCCTAGTCTCCTTTACAACATAGGGTCTCCACTACCTAGTTGATTTAAATTTTGACATAGGGTCTCCACTCCCTAGTCTCTATTGTAACATAGAGTCTCCACTCCATAGTTGATGTTATTTTAGACATAGGGTCTCCACTCCCTAGTCTCTTTTCCAATATTCTCTTTTCCAACATATGGTCCTCACTCCCTAGTTGATGTTTATTTTAGATATAAGGTCTCCACTCCCTTGTCTCCTTTCCAACATAGGGTCTCCACTCCCTAGTTGATTTTATTTTAGACATAGGGTCTCAATTCCATAGTCTCTTTTCCAACATAGAGTCTCCACTCCCTAATCTCTTTTATAACATAAGGTCTACACTCCTTAGTTGATGTTATTTTAGACATAGGGTCTCCACTCCCTAGTATCTTTTTCAGCATAGGGTCTCCACTCCCTAGTAGATATTATTTTAGACAGAGTGTCTCCACTCCTTAGTTCATATTTATTGTTTAGACATAAAGTCTCCACTCCCTAGTCGCATTTTCCAACATAGGGTCTCCACTCCCTAGTTGATTTTTATTTTTTAGACATAGGGTCTCCACTCCCTAATTGCTTTTCCAACATAGGGTCTCTACTCCCTGGTTGATTTTATTTTAGACATAGGGTCTCCAATCCTTATTACCCTTTTCCAATATAGGACCTCCACTCCCTAGTCTCTTTTCCAACATATGGTCTTCACTCCCTAGTTGATGTTTATTTTAGACATAGGGTCTCCACTCCCTAGTCTCTTTTCCAACATAGGGTCCCCACTCCCTAGTTGACGTTATTTCAGACATAGTGTATCCACTCCCTAGTCTCTTTTCCAACATAGGGTCCCCACTCCCTAGTTGACGTTATTTCAGGCATAGTGTCTCTACTCCCTAGTCTCTTTTCCAACATAGTGTCTCCACTCTCTAGTTGACGTTATTTTAGACATAGGGTCTCCACTCCCTAGTCTCTTTTTTAACATATGGTCTTCACTCCCTAGTTGATGTTTATTTTAGACAAAGGGTATCCACTCCCTAGTCTCTTTTCTAACATAGGGTCTCCACTCCCTAGTTGATTTTATTTTATACACAGGGTCTCCACTCCATAGTCTCTTTTCCAACATAAGGTCTTCACTACCTGGTTGATTTTATTTTAGACCTAGGGTCTCCACTCCCTAGCCTCTTTTCCAATATAGGGTCTCCACTCCCTAGTGGAAGTTATTTAGGACATAGGTTCTACACTTCCTAGTCTCTTTTCCAACATAGGGTCTCTACTCCCTAGTTGATGTTATTTTAGACATATGGTCCCCACTCTCTAGTCTCATTTCCAATATAGGGTTTCCACTCCCTTATGTTATTTTAGACATAGGGCCTCCACTCCCTAATCACTTTTCCAACATAGGGTAGCCACTCCCTAGTGGATATTTCTAACATTGTCCACTCCCTAGTTGATGTTATTTTAGACATAGGATCTCCACTCCTTAGTCTCTTTTTCAACATAGGGTCTACACTCCTTAGTTGATGTTATTTTAGACATAGGGTCTCCACTCCCTAGTCTCTTTTTCAGCATAGGATCTCCACTCCCTAGTAGATATTATTTTAGACAGAGGGTCTCCACTCCCTAGTCGCTTTTTCAACATAGGGTCTCCACTCCCTAGTTGATATTATTTTAGATATGGGGTATCCACTCCCTAGTTGCCCTTTACAACATAGGGTCTCCACTCCTTAGTTCATATTTATTGTTTAGACATAAGGTCTCCACTCCCTAGTCGCATTTTCCAACATAGGGTCTCCACTTTCTAGTTGATTTTTATTTTTTAGACATAGGATCTCCACTCCCAAATTGCTTTTCCAACATAGGGTCTCCACTCCCTAGTTGATTTTATTTTAGACATAGGGTCTCCACTCCTTATTCCCCTTTTCCAACATAGGGTCTCCACTCCCTAGTCGCCTTTTCCAACATATGGTCTCCACTCCCTAGTCTCTTTTAGAACATAGGGTCTCCACTACCTAGGTAATTTAATTTTTGACATAGGGTCTCCACTCCCTAGTCTCTTTTGCAACATAGAGTCTCCACTCCATAGTTGATGTTATTTTAGACGTAGGGTCTCCACTCCCTAGTCTCTTTTCAGATATAGGGTCTCCACTCCCTAGTTGATATTATTTTAGACATAGGGTCTCCACTCCCTAGTTGATGTTATTTTAGATATATGGTCTCCACTCCCTCGTTGATGTTATTTCAGACATAGGGTCTCCACTCCCTAGTCTCTTTTCCAACATATGGTCTTCACTCCCTAGTTGATGTTTATTTTAGACATAGGGTATCCACTCCCTAGTCTCTTTTCCTTTCAACATAGGGTCTCCACTCCCTAGTCTCTTTTACAACATCGGGTCTACACTCCTTAGTTGATGTTATTTTAGACATAGGTTCTCCACTCCCTAGTCTCTTTTACAGCATAGGGTCTCCACTCCCTAGTAGATATTATTTTAGGCAGAGGGTCTCCACTCCCTAGTCATTTTTTAAACATAGGGTCTCCACTCCCTAGTTGATGTTATTTTAGAAATAGAGTATCCACTCCCTAGTCGCCTTTTACAACATAGGGTCTCCACTCTTTAGTTCATATTTATTTTTTAGACATAAGGTCTCCACTCCCTAGTCGCATTTTCCAACATAGGGTCTCCACTCCCTAGTTGATTTTTATTTTTTAGACATAGGGTCTCCACTCCCAAATTGCTTTTCCAACATAGGGTCTCCACTCCCTAGTTGATTTTATTTTAGACATAGGGCCTCCACTCCTTATTCCCCCCTTTCAACATAGGGTCTCCACTCCCTAGTCGCCTTTTCCAACATAGGGTATCCACTCCCTAGCCTCTTTTACAAATAGGGTTTCCACTACCTAGTTGATTTAATTTTTGACATAGGTTCTCCACTCCCTAGTCTCTTTTGCAACATAGAATCTCCACTCCATAGTTGATGTTATTTTAAACATAGGGTCTCCACTCCCTAGTCTCTTTTACAATATAGGGTCTCCACTCCCTAGTTGATATTATTTTAGACATAGGGTCTCCACTCCCTAGTTGATGTTATTTTAGACATATGGTCTCCACTCCCTAGTTGATGTTATTTCAGACATAGGGTCTCCACTCCCTAGTCTCTTTTCCAACATATGGTCTTCACTCCCTAGTTGATGTTTATTTTAGACATAGGGTCTCCACTCCCTAGTCTCTTTTCCAACATAGGGTCTCCACTCCCTAGTTGATTTTATTTTAGACATAGGATCTCCACTCCATAGTCTCTTTTCCAACATAGGGTCTACATTCCCTAGTTTATTTTATTTTAGACATAGGGTCTCCACTCCCTAGCCTCTTTTCCAACATAGGGTCTCTACTCCCTAGTTGAAGTTATTTTGGACATAAGGTCTGCACTTCCAAGTCTCTTTTCCAACATAGGTTCTCCACTCCCTAGTTGATGTTATTTTAGATATAGGGTCTCCACTCTCTTGTCTATTTTCCAATAAAGGGTTTCCACTCCTATTTGATGTTATTTTAGGCCTAGGGTGTCCACTCCCTAGTTGATGTTTCCAACATAGGGTATACACTCCTTAGTTGATGTTTCCAAAATAGGGTTTCCATTCCCTAGTTGATGTTATTTTAGACATAGGGTCTCCACTCCCTAGTCTCTTTTCCAACATAAGGTCTACACTCCTTAGTTGAAGTTATTTTAGACATCTGGTCTCCACTCCCTATTCTCTTTTCCAGCATAGGGTCTCCACACCCTAGTCGCTTTTTCTATATTGGGTCTCCACTCCCTAGTTGATGTTATTTTAGACATAGGGAATCCATTCCCTAGTCGCCTTTTCCAACATAGGGTCTCCACTCCTTAGTTCATATTTATTTATTATACATATGGTCTCCACTCACTAATCGCATTTTCCAACATAGGGTCTCCACTCCTTAGTCTCTTTTACAAATAAGGTTTCCATTACCTAGTTGATTTAATTTTTGACATAGGGCCTCCACTCCCTAGTTTCTTTTGCAACATAGAGTGTCCACTCCATAGTTGATGTTATTTTAGACATAGGGTCTCCACTCCCTAGTCTCATTTCCAATATAGGTTCTTTACTCCCTAGTTGATATTATTTTAGACATAGGGTCTCCACTCCCTAGTTGATGTTTTTTTTAGACATATGGTCTGCACTTCCTAGTTGATGTTATTTCAGACATAGGGTCTCCACTCCCTAGTCTCTTTTCCAACATATGGTCTTCACTCCCTAGTTGATGTTTATTTTAGACATAGGGTCTCCACTTCCTAGTCTCTTTTCCAACATCGGGTCTCTAATACCTAGTTGATTTTATTTTAGACATAGGGTCTCCAGTCCATAGTCTTTTTTCCAACATAGGGTCTCCACTCCCTAGTTGATTTTATTTTAGACATAGGGTCTCCACTCCCTAGCCTCTTTTCCTACATAGGGTCTCTACTCCATAGTAGATGTTATTTTAGACATAGCGTCTCCACTCTCTAGTCTCATTTCTAATAAAGGGTTTCCACTCCTATTTGATGTTATTTTAGACATAGGGTGACCACTCCATAGTTGATGTTTCCAACATAGGGTATCCACTCCTTAGTTGATGTTTTCAACATAGGGTTTCCACTCCCTAGTTGATGTTATTTTATACATAAGGTCTCCACTCCCTAGTCTTTTTTCCTACATCGGGTCTCCACTCCTTAGTTGATGTTATTTTAGACATAGGGTCTCCACTCCCTAGTCTCATTTCCAGCATAGGGTCTCCACTCCCTAATATATATGTTATCTTAGACATAGGGTCTCCACTCCCTAGTTTATGTTATTTTAGACATAGGATATCCACTCCCTAGTCACCTTTTCCAACATAGGGTCTCCACTCCTTACTTGATTTTTATTTTTTAGACTTAAGGTCTCTACTCCCTAGTCGCATTTTCAAACATAGGGTCTCCACTCCCTAATTGATTTTTATTTTTTAGACATAGGGTCTCCACTCCCTAGTTGTGTTTCCAACATAGGGTCTCCACTCTCTAGTTAATTCTATTTTAGACATAGGGTCTCCACTCCCTAGTCGCCTTTTCTAACATAGGGTCTCCACTCCCTAGTCTCCTTTTTCCAATATAGGGTCTCCACTCCCTAGTCTCTTTTACAACATAGGGTCTCCACTCCCTAGTTGATTTAATTTTAGACATAGGGTCTCCACTCCCTAGTCTTTTTTGCAATATAGGGTCTCCACTCCCTAGTTGATGTTATTTTAGACATAGAGTCTCCACTCCTTAATTTTTGTTTTTCAATATAGGGTCTCCACTCCCTAGTTGATGTTATTTTAGACATAGGGTCTCCACTCCCTAGTTGAAGATATTTTAGACATAGGGCCTCCACTCCCTAGTCTCTTTTCCAACATACGGTCTCCACTCCCCAATTGATTTTATTTTAGACATAGGGTGTCCACTCCCTAGTTTTTGTTTTTCATTATAGGGTCTCCACTCCCTAGTTGATGTTATTTTAGACATAGGGCCTCCACACCCTAGTCTCTTTTCCAACATACGGTCTCCACTCCCCAATTGATTTTATTTTAGACATAGGGCCTCCACTCCCTAGTAGCCTTTTCCACTATATGGTCTCCACTCTCTAGTCGCATTTTCCAACATAGGGTCTCCACTCCCTAGTTGATATTTATTTTTCCATCATAGGGTCTCCACGCCCTAGATGATTCTTATTTTTTAGACATAGGGTCTCCACTCCCAAGTTGCTTTTCCAAAATAGGGTCTCCACTCCCTAGTTGATTTTATTTTAGACATAGGGCCTCCACTCCCTAGTCGCCTTTTCCAATATAGGGTCTCCACTCCCTAGTCTCTTTTCCAAAGTAGGGTCTCCACTCCCTAGTTGATGTTATTTTAGCCATATGGTATCCATTCCCTAGTCGTCTTTTCCAACATAGGGTATCCACTCTCTAGTTGATTTTTATTTTCCAGATATAAGGTCTCCACTCCCTAGTCCCTTTTTCCAACATAGGGTCTCTACTTCCTAGTTGATTTTTATTTTTTAGACATAGGGTCTCCACTACCTAGTTTCATTTCCAACATTGGGTCTCCACTCCCTAGTTGCTTTTATTTTAGACATAGGGTCTCCACTCCTTAGTCGCCTTTTCCAACATAGGGTCTTCACTCCCTAGTCGCCTTTTCTAACATAGGGTCTCCACTCCCTAGTTGATGTTATTTTAGATATAGGGTCTCCACTCCCTAGTCGCTTTTCCAACATAGGGTCTCCACTCCCTAGTTGATTTTATTTTAGACATAGGGCCTCCACTCCCTAGTCGCCTTTTCCAACATAGGGTCTCTACCAACTAGTTAATTTTATTTTAGACTTAGGGTCTCCACTCCCTAGTCGCCCTTTCCAACATAGAGTCTCCACTTCCTAGTTGAGTTTATTTTAGACATAGGGTCTCCACTTCCTAGTCTTTTTTCCAATATAGGGTCTCCACTACCTAGTTGATGTTATTTTAGACATAGGGCCTCCACTCACTAGTTGATTTTATTTTAGACATAGGGTCTCCACTCCCTAGTCTTCTTTTTCCAATATAGGGTCTCCACTCCCTAGTCTCTTTTACAACATAGGGTCTCCACTCCCTAGTTGATTTAATTTTAGACATAGGGTCTCCACTCCCTAGTCTCTTTTGCAATATAGGGTCTCCACTCCCTAGTTGATGTTATTTTAGACATAGGGTCTCCACTCCTTAATTTTTGTTTTTCAATATAGGGTCTCCACTCCCTAGTTGATGTTATTTTAGACATAGGGTCTCCACTCCCTAGTTGAAGATATTTTAGACATAGGGCCTCCACTCCCTAGTCTCTTTTCCAACATACGGTCTCCACTCCCCAATTGATTTTATTTTAGACATAGGGTGTCCACTCCCTAGTTTTTGTTTTTCATTATAGGGTCTCCACTCCCTAGTTGATGTTATTTTAGACATAGGGCCTCCACTCCCTAGTCTCTTTTTCAACATACGGTCTACACTCCCCAATTGATTTTATTTTAGACATAGGGCCTCCACTCCCTAGTAGCCTTTTCCACTATATGGTCTCCACTCTCTAGTCGCATTTTCCAACATAGGGTCTCCACTCCCTAGTTGATATTTATTTTTCCATCATAGGGTCTCCACGCCCTAGATGATTCTTATTTTTTAGACATAGAGTCTCCACTCCCAAGTTGCTTTTCCAAAATAGGGTCTCCACTCCCTAGTTGATTTTATTTTAGACATAGGGCCTCCACTCCCTAGTCGCCTTTTCCAATATAGGGTCTCCACTCCCTAGTCTCTTTTCCAAAGTAGGGTCTCCACTCCCTAGTTGATGTTATTTTAGCCATATGGTATCCATTCCCTAGTCGTCTTTTCCAACATAGGGTATCCACTCTCTAGTTGATTTTTATTTTCCAGATATAAGGTCTCCACTCCCTAGTCCCTTTTTCCAACATAGGGTCTCTACTTCCTAGTTGATTTTTATTTTTTAGACATAGGGTCTCCACTACCTAGTTTCATTTCCAACATTGGGTCTCCACTCCCTAGTTGCTTTTATTTTAGACATAGGGTCTCCACTCCTTAGTCGCCTTTTCCAACATAGGGTCTTCACTCCCTAGTCGCCTTTTCCAACATAGGGTCTCCACTCCCTAGTTGATGTTATTTTAGATATAGGGTCTCCACTCCCTAGTCGCTTTTCCAACATAGGGTCTCCACTCCCTAGTTGATTTTATTTTAGACATAGGGCCTCCACTCCCTAGTCGCCTTTTCCAACATAGGGTCTCTACCAACTAGTTAATTTTATTTTAGACTTAGGGTCTCCACTCCCTAGTCGCCCTTTCCAACATAGAGTCTCCACTTCTTAGTTGAGTTTATTTTAGACATAGGGTCTCCACTTCCTAGTCTTTTTTCCAATATAGGGTCTCCACTACCTAGTTGATGTTATTTTAGACATAGGGCCTCCACTCACTAGTTGATTTTATTTTAGACATAGGGTCTCCACTCCCTAGTCTCTTTTCTAACATAGGACCTCCACTCCCTAGTTGATTTGATCTTAAATGCATGGTACACCACTCCCTGATATCATTGCCAATATAGGGTATACCATTTTCTGGCCACATTTTTCCAAGATAAGGTACACCAATCCTTAGTTGAGACATCCTTTTGACAATAAAGGAACACTATCCCCAAAAGAAATCAGCATGATCTTTTCGGGGTACACCACCCCCGACCTTTTATTGCTTTCAATAAAGAAGTAGTTTAGAATTTTTTTACAATAACTCAAAAAAATTTCCTAGTGCAATACGGGGCAGAAAAAGTTTGTTCGTTTGTTTATTTTGGTGTCTGAGTAGGTTTTACCTTGAGGCACTGGGTTCAAGATGACGAAATGAAGAATTCTCAATTCAGAAAAAAAGAAAAGAAAAAAATAAGTGAATTCAAAATGCAAAAGCATTTGAAAAGATGTGGAATGCTCAAGACATGACTGAAGCCACGAGCATTGGAGTCCCGTTTTGAATATAAGAAGTTATGGAACAATGAACTAGCACCTACAACTAGCGAGCATCAAGGGTTAGATCAGAGTCTGCATGAAGAACCAGTCAAGACTCAAGATCAAGTTTCAGAAGACTCATAGATAGGAATCTTGTAACTCATAACTGATAGGCTTGTTTACCCCTATAACCCGGGATATGTAGGTTGTCCAAAATCAGGAGTCAGTTGCACCCTATCTTTTATTTCTTTTCCTTTTGAATAACAGCTTGGTCAAAAATTAGTTACATGGCTCACCTAGTCTTTGCCTAAAAACTCTTCATGTTTCCATACAAAGAGGGGCAGCTGTGAGCAACTAATTTTTGACTATATTTGAATTTTTATCACTTTCTACTATGTAAATATTTTCAGAAATTTAATATATATATTTTTCACTTTGTTACACTTTTTTTATACAAGGTAAAAATTAATAATAATTTAAAAGTTCAATTATTACTATTAGTATAATTTTTATTTTTATCTTTATTTTAAAATAAAATGAATTAAAAAACCAAAAAATATATATTAATTCTTTTTTTTAAAAATCGGATGGGAAGTAAAAATTACAGAAATTAGAGGTGGAAATTGTTTAATAAAAAAGTAAAAGAAAGTGGAAAATTAAAAAAATAAAAGTAAAAGAAAGTTGGAATTAAAAAATAAAGTAAAGGTAGCTGAATTGTTTTTAAAAAAAAACTCAAAAGAGAGTGGAAATTAAAAAAAGAAAAGTAAATAAGTGAAAAATAAAAAAAAAGTAAAGTAAAAAAAGTGAGAATTTAAATATAATAAAAGTAAAAAAGTGAGAAATTAAAAATTAAAAGTAAAGGAAAGTGGGAATTAGTTTTTTTTAAAAAGGAAGAAAAATGGGAAGTGGGAATTCTTTTTAATAAAAATATAATAAAAAAATAAAAATAAAAACAAATCTGAAAAAATTTCAAAATATTTTCTATAAATAGAAGAGAAATGTGAGAAAAAAAGAGAGAGAAAAGGGGAGAGAAAAGAAGCGAGGAGGGATTTGGAGAGAAATATTTTTGCTTCTTCTACGCTAAGAAAAATTCTATTCATATCATTCTTTCTTCGTCTTTCTTTCGAAAAGAACCATCAGCTTCACCACCCGAAAGCCACCAGCCCTTGACCACTTTTGAGCCATCATTAACTCCAAAATAAAAACTCCAAAAATAGCCACTAAATCGTTGGTTTTGCAAGGTCGATTGAGGTTGCAAGTTGAGATTTTCCGCTCGAGTTATCCACGGTCCAAAGGGTCTAGTTGAGAGCTATCCGATCATTGAGTGGTTGGAATTTAAATCCACAATCATCAATACAAAGGTTCACTTCTCTTTCTATTTTGTTTTTTCATTAATGTTCTGGGTCACTCTGTTTTAATTTAACTTCGAGTATCATATGGTCGAGTTTCTATCTGAGTCTACTAAGATTAATTTGTTCTCATGTTGAGTATTTGTTAAGATTAATTTATTGTCCTCTTTGGTAGTTCATATGGTTAATCTTATTGATAAATATGTATTAATTTATTACTTTTCTTGTTTATTCAATGAAGTAATGGCTTTCCATTTGAGCATCCTTTAGTTTCATTTTGATCTCCTATCTTAGTGACTAAATTGGTTATGCCCGTATCAATCTATTCCTACAATAAATTTAGTCTAGTTTCAGATATTAGTTAGCAGTAAAATTATAAGAGATTAGGTTGGGCCATGATTGGTGTAAGACTTTAATTGGACTTCCCCAGCATATTTATGGGCTAATTGTTGCCCAGGACCAAAACCAAATAAACATTCACAAGCTAGCCAACTTTATCCATAGTTAATTTTCTTCATTTCCTCCACAACAATATCCATACCTCATGACCTTACAATAATCTCAAAATTAGTAATTGAATAATATTCTAACATCGTGGCTTGATTTAGGCTCGATTAATAATAAATCATCGGTACTATGGGTACGGTTCCTGTGGCATAGTCATGATACGTAAACCCTAATTCAAGTGTGTTTTTCACGTGACTTGACCATAATATCCAATAATAATAAAAACAAACATGTTGTAAATTGCGGGTGTGTTTCACCTGGCGCGGTTTGCAATGTGTACCAAAACGACAAGTATACGACATCATAGCTTGTTCAAATAAATTCAATAAATACTAAAAGCGGTTAAGGAAATAATTAAAAGTGGTCAAAAGTTAAAATGCCTAATAGGTTTAAAACATGTAATAAGTCACATACTTAGACCAAGTATTAATTGTTAAGCGACCATGCTAAAATCACGAAACTTGGGAGTGCCTCGCTCCTTCTCCCGGGTTATTAGAATTCCTTACCCGGTCTTCTGTGTTCACGGACCATAAATAAGAGTCAATATCCTCGATTTGGGATTTTAAAATAAACCGGTGTCTTGGGACACCATAACAATTATTCCAAGTGGCGACTCTAAATAAAATAAAATAATCCCATTTCAAACAATGTCACTTAGATTGGAAAAACTACCCTATCCTCTACCCCTCAGGAAAAAGGAGGTGTGACAGTCATGGCCCTCATGTAAGTGGCGCCGGTGTTTTTGGGACCGAACGACAAAACCCTATAACAGTAGACTCCCCAAGGAGTGGTGAAAGTTGTCTTCTCTACGTCTTCCTCGTGCATTAAGATTTGGTGGTATCCAACGAAACAATCCACAAACGACTGCAGTTCATGCTTCGCACAGTTGTCGATGAGGATGTGGATATTCGACAAGGGGAAATCATCCTTTGGGCTAGCTTTGTTAAGATCCCGGTAATCCACACATATTCTGATCTTTCCATCCTTTTTGGGAACTAGGACGATGTTTTCCAACCACCTTGGATAGTTGGTGACCCTTACTACATTTGCTTCTATTTGTTTGGTCACCTCTTCCTTTATCCTCAGACTTAAATCAGGTTTGAACTTCCTGGGCTTTTGCTTGACCGGTAGTCTGGTAGGGTCAGCGGGTAGTTGTTGCTAGACAATGTCGGTTCTTAATCCTTGCATGTCATCATAGGACAATGCGAACATGTCGACATACTGTCGGAGGAGCTAAATCATTTTTAACTTCTGCTCGGCTTCTAGGTGAATGCTTATTCTGGCTTCTTTAACGTCTTCTTCACTTCCAAGATTGACTACTTCTGTTTCTCTGAGGTTGGGCTTTTTCTGACTCTCCATCTATTTGTTCTCATGCAGGAGATTGTCTGGCATCAAACTCTCGTCATATTCCTCGTACTTCGAGTCATTGTGCTCAGCGGTTTCGTTATATGTCATAATCAAGGAACGCGACTTTTTATTAGTTTGATTACTGGAAAAAAAGCTAGGTATAAATAAAGAAGTAAAATAAAGTTGCGATATTTAGGAAAAACATTCTTTTTATTTCATCAAAAGGGGAACGTCTTAAGCGTTCACAAGAGGCAAATAAAAAAAAGGTACTTACACGGTACATGCCTCAATTGACCGTGCTCTTTCAAAAGAAAACTTTTACAGTTCCATACTACCAAGACTCCCGGCAAGCCAAAGAGGGACTGGCTGTCCAATTATGCAATTCTTCCCCTGATTCGGCATCCCTGATAGTCGGTGTCTTGATGTCAGTTCCTTCATAGCATCCTTCAATCATATTCACAAACAACATGAACAACTTTCCCATCTCGTCGATGATTTGTCCTGGACTTGCAACATGCTCTGGCACAAAATCCCTTTTCCCGGAGCTACTGGTGCAAGTTTTCCCTTCCGAAGGCTGACATTCTATGCCAACCCTTCCTTTCTGCATATTGTTTTCAATAGGCTCTGTGATTCCATCTCACTTGGCTCCCAACCCTATTCTTGGCCTGGATTCATATATAATCATCTCCCTCATGGCCATCTTGGGTCTATACGGCGATTGCATTCCCAAATTTTGTTCAGTCTTCTCTACCTCAGTAGTCTGCATGATTTCTACAGTGTGGAAGGCGACTCCGTCTAGCCCCTCAATGAATGGGAATACATACTCCAAATAGGCGGAGTGACCCTACTCACCGTGGACAATGATCTCTTAGCATCCCCACTCAAATTTTATGCATTGGTGCAAGGTAGACGGCACAGCCCCTGCCATATGTATCAAGGGACTTCCTAGCAGCAAATTGTAGGAAGAGGAGATGTCTATCACTTGGAATAATAGCGGAAAGTTGACCGCCCCGATTTGCAAGGCTAGATAAATTTCCCCAATAACATCCTCTTACAAACCATCCAAGGCTCTTACCCTTACGTGGCTTTCCTTGACTTCCCTTAAATAAATTCCCAACTCCCGCAGGGTGGAGAGCGAGCATACGTTGATTCCTGATCCTCCATCGATCAGCACTTGGGATATCATTTTGTCCTCGTATTTGAACGTGATGTGAAGAGCCTTGTTGTGACTTGCTCCTTCGACAGGAAGTTCGTCTCTTCTGAAAGTGATCATGTTTGCTTCTACCATTTTCCCAATTGATCTCCCAGGATTTCCTCGATTGACATCTTCAGGGGAATAGCACCTTCTAGACCTAGTCATACCATGGGATGCGGCAGAGTCTGTCATTTTGGCCTTTCCCTTTTGCTGATAGGTCCATGGGACGGTTTGATATTCCCGATCTTCTTCGCCTTGAGTAGCATCGATAGGTTCCTGCAGATAAGTTTGAAATGTCACTATAGGCTTTAGTTATACTGTAATGATTTGAGCCTTTTGAGGTAGGATCATTGCGGCTTCTGCGTTCCCTATAGTGACAATAGTTCCCTTCAGGTCATATTCTTCGTCTAATGTGATCATATTAGCTCCCTGGTTTTGATGATTTGGAAATGTGTTGCAATTCACACTAGGTGGTGCTGGAGTGCACTAGATGGCTCCACTCTTGATCAGGGTTTCAATTTTATTTTTCAACTTGAAACAGTCTTCAATGTCGTGCCCCGGTACATTGGAATGATACACGCATCTCTTAGTGGCATCAAAATATTTAGAGGGATGTTCAGGAACCGTTCACTCGATTGGGTGTATCAATCCTTCTCTTCTTAACCTTTCAAACAATTGGGCCAGAGGCTTAGCAATCAGGGTATAAGTTCTGGGACCTCTATCTTCAAAGTTGGGATAAGGGCGTGGTGCATACACATGTCAGTTTTGGTGAGTAGTGGTTTGGACAGGAGCATATGGTCGTTGTGGGTTTTGGTTGTTGTTGGCTCGAGGAGGGTGGTATTATAGTTGAGGGTGGTAGTTTGGTTGGGTATTATAGACTGAAGCGTAAATGGGTGATGGTGAGTGTCTGTTTGGGGAATAAGAGGTGCTTCCATGAGATGGGTTAGTTTGATAGTAGGGGACGACTGCTGAGACCTCTTCTTTCTTTTTCTTTTCACTACCTATCGATCCTGAGTTAATGGCCTTGCTGGCCGATTGCAGCGCTGCCATAGATTGCATCTTACCAGATTTTATGCCATCTTCTAAGAAATCTCCCATCTTAACCAACTCGGGGAACTTTTGACCCATCTTTCCCATCATCTTTTCAAAGTATATTCCCTCTTGGGCTCAGATGAAGTACTTGGTTAGTTCACTGTCGTCCAGCGGCGGATGCGCCCTGGAAACTTCCGTCCTCCACCGTCGTGCATATTCTTGTAACGACTCAAAAGGTTTTTTCTACAAGTTCACCAATGCGAACCGATCAGGAGTGATATCTGTATTGAATCGAAAATGGTTCATGAAGTCCTCTGCCATATCTTTCCAAGTTCTCCAATTTTGCGGGTCCTGTCGGGTATACTAAGTGAGTGATTCTCCCGTCAAACTCCTTATAAAGTACTTCATCCTTAGTTTTTCATTTCTTCCTACTCCGACCAACTTGTTGCAATAAGCCCTTAAATGTGCGTGAGGGTCCCCTATCTAATCGAAGACATCGAACTTTGGCGGGTTGTACCCTACTGGCATATCCACATCTGGATGAATACACAGGTCCTCATAGTCCAGGCTTTCACTTCCTCGGGCAACTTGGAGACTCTTTATTTGCCTTCTTAATAGCTGCAACTTCTCAGATACCGACTCTTCTTCCTTACACCAGGCTTCTCTCTCCATCTCGATGTACTGATCGATCTCATATGGCACACTGACCTTGATAGGTGTTGTAAATGTAGGTTCAATAATGACATATATAGGGGAACGTACCGCTCGTGAGTTGTGACATGTGCCACATGTATGTGTTGGCTGGTGGTGAAAGTGACTTCATCACGAGGAGGGGTAGTTGCATTAGTGGTAATAGGAGGGTTCTGTGATGTCTGAGGGTATTATGGTATGTAGGGAGTGTGAATATGGGGATTTGGTGGGTTAGCGGGATTTGCTGGAGGTATGAATTGAGTGGTAGGGGTTGAGGCTGGAGTGTTGTTATTTTGGCATGATAGTGAAGGAAAATGATCTGGAAAGGAATCCAAATAAGGGAATCTCGGTGGTTGAGGAAGTGTTGTCACGGCCAGGTGCGTCACTTCTCTGATATGTTGTACTTCCTCCCTTAAGGATTACGTGTCCTGGGCCATCCTGGCCACATGCTCATCAGTCTTAGTGCTGCCTTTTCCTCGATCGCCCCGGGCTGTCGGCTATAACCAGAGCATGTTCAGTTGGGTCTTCTACAACTGACATCTTTCCCTTAGACCTTAGATCGTATGGTGGCTCCACCAATTTTAGTTGACGCAAACCAACTTTCTTTTCATTCTTGGAGGGTAATAATAAAGCAAAAGAAAAAAAGAAGAAAACAAAAGAGCAAGAGTCAGTTTCTTCATTTTTATACGGGCAGAAAATCACATAGAGCAGACAACTCGTGCATTATAAACTAGTGTGTTCCTAAAATTCGCAGGGACCTCTCATTGCCGGAGGTAGGCCTAATTCACGGATGTTTGACAGACATTTAGACTTGATACATTTAGATCCAAAGCAATTGTATTTTCATTGATAATTTGGACAGATACAAGTGGGAACAAGGATTACATCATGGAGTTGCATTGGCTTAGACAATTTTCCCTTTTGGAAAGTAAAAGAGAAAACTAAGGGCAAAGGTACAAAGTAAGGAAAGGAGGGGAAATCAACCAATTCTAATAACCATCCTCTGAGTCACTTCCTGTACTCTTATTTTCTTCTGGCTCATCTTCTGGATCCTCTTCCGGGTCTTCCTCAAACTTTCCTCATCATCGTTGAATTCAGAATCCTCCTCCGGATCTTCTTCTGGTTATGTGCTTGACTCTATCTAGATATATTCCACTACCCGATCATCCTCTTCAGCTAGTGGCAACATATGGTCAATAGATCCTGGGACCACCTAGCGATGAATTGATGTGGTCACCAAGTAATGTGGCAGTATCTCATGTTAAATCTACAAAGCAACCACCGCATCCTCTAACCAATCTATACCCTCTCTGCTTGGGCGGGCCGGTTCTTCTTCTTCTTTGTTAATACAGACGTAGTACTCGAGGGTGCACCATGAGTTTTGACCCATAGGCATTGTTACTAGGTCATTCCATTCTTCTTACAGTTTCCTTATCTTAGGAATTGGAATCTAGCCATTGTAGTCATCCTCGTATAGCATTGTCCTTGTCCACAAGGGAACATCTTGGATCATCCCAAATTGTCTGAGGACTTGTAGAGGTGAGTATGGTTGAATTCCTTCCAATCCGATCAACTCAATGATGTACTTTTGGGGAGTCCTCAAGATTGCTCTTCCACCTAACCAAGAGAGTTTCCGGTTGATCCATTCTCCTGTCAGATTGTTCAGTGTTTCCTTCTATTCTTCTTGCCTATGTGGGGAGATCTGGTGTCTCATCCTTTCATTATGGTTGCAGATCATATTGCCGACACCCACAAAGTAGTCGATAGAGGCCTCCCGCTGGAAGAAGTGTTCAGTAGCCCAAATCTGAAATAACGAGTTATATCCTTTAAAGAAATCGTATCCTCATGCACATATGGATAAAGCTCTCAGCATATCGGCTAACACCATCGGCACCAAAGTAGCCTGAAGATTGCCATAGAAGGTTGCCAGGACTACTGGTAACAGATTGATGTTGATACAACCCCTTCGCTGTGGGAAGACCAATAATCCCAATAGTTCTATTGAGAAAGTGATAGTCCTGAGACTCTCCCATGTCACCTGGTCACATTGAAACTCCCTTTAATACCATTCGTAGCTTTCACGGTGCCCAAACCTGTCGAACATCTGGTCGAGACTCACTCATTCGTCCTCGATACTCTTGAGGCTTCTGCTATTGGTAAGACCTAGAGCATCCAAGAACCGATAACCGGGCATAGTCACTAGCAGTACTGGCTTTCTTCCGTGGAATGGCAGCTCAATAAAAATTGTGACTTCCTCCAATGTCGGTACCAGCTCACAGTCGGCAAATTTGAACACCACTTTAGCTGGATCCCAAAATTCTATCAATAGGCGAGTGAACACCCGATCTTCTCGGGTGTTCATCAATGAAGTTAATGCCCCTAGGTGTGTCCGAACATCATCTCCATGTTCCCGACGAATATTTTTCCACCACTATTTCAGCTTATATATTGCTCTCATTATCATGCTAATATCAGGGATGTTCTGGTTGATTTCCATTTTTTGAGGTGGGTAGAAGAAAAATATTTGGGTAAGTGTTTGCTTCAGATCCATAAGTGTCTTGTCATGTTTGTTTGTCTTTCCACAAAAATTATGCTGTTGAGTGCATGATCCGTTAACATCAGGGTGGCTTTCCTAATCGTGTGTTGGTGCCAAGGACCAACTCACCTAAGGTTTATGTAGTATGACCTATTTTACTAGATTAAAGTGTTTCCTAGTTTTCAATTGGACTAAGAACTGTGAGAAGTTATGTCAGTTGACCTGACAAAGCCATTTTCTGAAACTAGAGAGTTTTGAAAAGAAGGTTCAGAGGGGTGTGAAACACAACCCTCACGTGACATTGTGTGTGATAGTATAAAACTAAGACTCGATTATGAGAGATTTGATGACAGTGTATATAAAGCAGTAACAAATAAGGGTGTAGCAACAATAAGCAAGGTGATCATATAGATCAGATAATTGTAAAGAGCAAATAAAGCACGTAAGCATGTAATTGCAAATTCGATCATAATCAAAGCAAAGTACAAATAAATTCAGAATCCAAATTAGTCTAAATTTGATAAGGTTAGAACCTAAGTGTGTTTCCCCAGTAGAGTCGCCATATTTTTGCACCCCATTTTGCACTAGTCAAGACAGTTTTCAACTTGTGATTTCTCTATTGTTGATGAAAGAGAGTCGCCACCTAATATTTAAAGGTGTACTAGGGTACCTATTTGATTACTAAATCATATTCTTCATTAGTCTACTAACCGGTAAGATTATGGGTAAGGGTTCTTGTTCTTCTAAGGAAAAAGTATTAGGCACCCCTTAAAATCTACCTGAGGTAGCTCCATAAGACTTAGGCTAAGTTTGGGATCAATCATTTATACTATGCTTAATTACTATTAAAGAGTGTGACATACTATATATCTAAGGGAGAGTATAAAAGGGATGTGAGACTTAAGAAGAGTGTGAGTTTATAAAGGAGTTGAGAGAGTTTTGAAATATGTATGTAAATGGTCCATATTTGTATAGCATGCGAAGAAAGAGTTTGAGTTATAAAACACTTGGTTTAGAAGATGGATGTAATTCTAAGAGGTGTTTGTGAGTGTGAGCCTAAGATATACCTTGGTTTGAAGATCCTTTAAGAAAAGATTATTTGCCAAAAATCCCCTTAAGGTGATAGATCTTGAAATTCTGATTTTCCTTTCGAAGAGGAAGCTGAGGTGTAATTTCTTTTTGAAATAGAGTTGTTGTTTTGCATAAGTTCTGTTTTTATAGAAAATCTTTAAAGGAAAAGAAAGGTGAGCAAATACATAATAATTTGTGAGTAAATTATAATTAGCGAATTAAGGATCTATTACTAACTAATTTTCCTTTTAAATCCTATATTGTTTAAGGCTTGCATATGTTTATATAAATATTAAGGCATAATATAAAAGCATGTGATTTAATAAATGAGTGTTATATACATGAGATATAAAACAACAGCAAAGACATAACAAGTGCAACCAACAGTAAACTAAACTAGAAAAAAAGCGGTAAACTGAATTAACAGGATAGTAAACAGAGATAAAGGAGTTAAGGGAAAGAGGAATGGACTTTGATGATTGGCCCTCAAGAAGGTAGGTCCAGGAGTAAAGAGACGCGATCACGACTGATTTTGGGCTCCTCGACAAAATGCATCAATGGTGGAAATGGCCCTGAGTTCATCAGGAACTCAACAACCCAAGCAGATGTACATGTCTAGAGCATATATCATACTGTTGCAGGAGTAAGTCATTAAGGAAAAATATATTCAAAGAGAAAAATGGGCATGTAAGACTCATATTGATAGCAACACAGGGGATGCAAATACCTCTGCCTTGGCAAACGAATTGAGAATTACTTAGTTTGTCATTGACACATGCATGGATTAGTAACATCACTTAATTCCTTAAAGATCATCAATGCAGATTCAGGCCAACGGTCATGGTCAGCCACTGTTACAGAAGGGTTAACAGGATTAGGATTAAACTCTCAACATGACTACAAATTCACAGATTCAAACATGGAATTCCTAAGACCTCAACAAGGTCATGCTTCTAACAGTATTAGCAGGTCATCATGTTCAGATAATATCAATAAGGGGCCTTCATAATATTTGAGAGTTAAGCTCTGTTTCAGATTAACAATAAGGAGAAAAAATGAGCATAATTCAAGACAGAACATGATGTTACAGAGTTAAGCAGGGATACTTGTAACATTCAGTCAACTGTACATAGGCAGGGTAAATGAGGTAGTGATCTTATATAAGTAGAGGGACTTTACACATTACAAAACCAAATTGCGCATGTCAATGAAGAAAGGAAATGGAAGCATTGTATCAAAATAAGTTCAACTCAAACATAAGTCTAGCTTACTATGTAAGTATGAAGTGATCAAGGTTAAGTTTCTAAAATTATCACTTAATTATAACATAGTGCATGAGTCCTATTTTCATAGAAGATAAGTAAATGATAGATGCATGCAAGCTATACAAAATCAACAGTGGCTCAAAGAGATTGAGGACAAGGATGTAATGCACAAGTTTTGGATTACACATGTATATGAAGATCTCAACTAATCATGGGACAAACAAACTTAGTTATGCAGCAATTACCAGTTGACTTTATCCAAACAATATCATGACCTACTCTAGGACATATGAAAGTAGCTTAACCTTAATAGAATATGTACAACAAAGGTTCATGAAAAGAAGACAGCTTAACTCAGACAAGATAGTCTCCTACAAATGCATCCAACAGTTAGGTGTGATTAAGAGAAGGTCATGGTGATAGCCCAGAAACTACCCTCAGGGATAGAAGATGCAGATATAGAAGGGGAGTGCATCTAAACACATAAATTTTTTCTACTTAGTTAAGTGATATGGATTTATTGAACTTTCATGTTTGTCTCAGTTAGGATTATCAAATAATGAACTCAACCAAAAGACAAATAAGATGCAGGGGATAATATGTAGGAGTGAAGATCACAACATAATCATCAGTGAAAGGAAAAAAAATGGGGTTGAGTTGAGCATGATTGGTTTAACGATAATAATAACTAAAAAAGTAAAAGATTATAGTAGTAACTCAATAATACAGTTGGGCAAACACAGCCAGAGACACTTCAAGTTTAGGCTCTAGGTTAAAAGATAAAGGGATATAAGTCATCTTAGTTATAATTATCAGGTAGTAAACTCAACTTCCAAGCTCACAAAACTATAGATGTGCAACAAGACAGAGATAATCTTACTGCAAGTCAATGAGAATTTTGAAGTTCATATTGAACATAAACACATAAGAACTTAGGCATGGAGACTGTTGGAAAACTCAGAACAGAGATCTACAGGTATCAATTATGGTTTAATCGATTATCACTTAAAGAATCATAACAGAACAAGATGACCACAAGAAGTCGTAAATCTAACAAATCATAAATATCAAACATGTCAAATACATACAGAATAATTATAATCTACAGAACCTATCTCAGTGTACTCATGTCATTCAAAGAAACGAACAAAAGAGAAAACGTGAGAGAGAGAGAGAGGTGCTGACCTTTTTTAGGGCAGCAAACCAAACAAACTCTTTATTTTGCTCAAAATCCTAGAACTCTCGAGCTTAAACCATCAATAGAACTCAACAAAAGAGAGAGAAATCAGTGAGAAAATGAAGACTCGAAACCCTAAATTTCTTAGTGTCTTTTGTGTGCTTAGTGTGTGTTCATATCTATGTCTTAGGTGAGAGCATTAAAGACCCCTTTTTATAGTGCCATTTAATGCCTTAGGGTTTCAGGATTCAAACTAAGATAGTGGAGAATGACTCGTGATAATGACAATAGCAAATCGAAATAAAATCAGGAGACAGAAGGTGAATTCAGTATTGAGTTTACCTGAGTGGAGAACAGTCGACCACTGAAGGCAAAGAATCAACAGAAAAATCCTAAAACCCAAAGGTCACTGCATTTGACCTCTGGGTACAAAATATTCATGATAAAACTCTGAATCATGCACATGCATGCTCCATTTTGGCAGACTGAGTGGGAAAACCAGATGAAATGAATACTCATCAATTAAGTCTAGGGTTTCGAATTGGGGTTTTTGAATTCTAACAACGAGAATGGAAAACTGGTCTCACTGGCTTCGTCTCCTAGGAACAATTGAGATACATTTGTGAGTTGATTTGAATGGACAATGGAATGGTGTTTCGATTTCAAAGAACCAGATTCTGGCATTTCTAAATTAGCGAACAAAAAAGGGAAAGTCAGCGGGATTCGTGGATAATGAAGGCAAAGAGGATGATTCACTGTTCGATTTGTGACATTGCACAAATTTGTGCAAGGTTTTGTGACTGATTTGGTCATGGTGAATTGAGAGAAGTGAGAGAGAAAGAAGAAAGAAGGGCGGCTGGGTTAGGGGAAATGATTTTTAGGGTTTGGGTATTGGGGTTGGTCTCTTAGGTTAAGGATGAGAGATAGGATATGGGCCGTTAATTATTTAGATCCATGACCCTAATAATTTAGGGACTAAAAGATTTTAAAGAGAAAATATAAGGGATGTTGGATCTTCTGGTTTCAACGGTTGAGATTAGATTCGAAGGGGCATTTAAAATTAAAGATAAATAGAGACAAAACAAAGGTTGTTAATCTGTAGGACGGACGACCCAGATTGATTGTTTTTCTTTTGTGAGTGAAATATATGGGTGACGTGACACAATTTCATTGGACAGGAAGAGGAGACGAGGATTGCCATGGTGGAGAGAATGGAATTGGATCTGGGTCAGATTTTGCTTGGGATTGGGTATTAGCGATGAAATTGATTTAATGAATAGCCATTTTGTATTTAATTAAGGAATTGCAATTGTAGCCTTTTAGTTTTTAACTCTTTTAAAATTAATTTAAACAAGCTTAACAATTTCAATAAAATATGGTAAAATTATAATGATTATATATGTTAATAATTATTTTAATTAATTAGATATAAATAATGCATGTTTCAAATTATAGCATTAATTTCAAAATATTAGCATAGTAACCTAATTCACTTGAAATTAAGGAGTAAATTTATCAAATTAATTATAAAACCTATGTAATATATATACAAAACCTATTTTAATAATCTTAAGATAGTAAATACATTTGTAATTACATAATATTAATACTACTTGATTAATTTTAAGACTAGTACTTAATTAATTTGTAAAAAAATAGATATTCATTAATAGGAAATACTTTTAAAGTATTTATTATAAATTATTAAGTATGAATAAATTAGTTTAAAAAGGGAAGGTCAAAATTGGCCATCAACAAGTAGGACCATCTCAAGTCCAGAGGGGTTCATTGCTACCTAGTGCTTCAGGATGATTTAGTCCGCATGGTTGGCTTCACGGAGAGTATGGCTCCGGCCGGTGTATTTCCTGTGGTACCACCCGCTTCCTAGACCGGGGGAGGAGTTCAAATTCCCGTTATTCATATCCTAGTGTAGATGACCCATGGTTATTAGACCCCAATAGTTCTACCAGCTGGGGTAGTTCAGCCTATTATTATTACACAGCCCGGGGACAGGCCCGCGGTGTCAGCTAATGAGCAGAAGAGGTTAGACAGGTTCACCAGGTTGTTTCCCTCTTATTTTAGCGGTGCACCTTTAGTGGATGCCCAGTACTTCTTGTATCGTTGCCATGAGATTTTGCGCAACTTAGGAGTAGTTTAGTCCAATGGAGTAGATTTTATTGTCTTTTAGATGCATCGGTCAGCCAAGAGGTGGTGGCAGGTTTATGAGCTGAGCAGCCTAACATGATCAACTCATCTCACATGGGCTCAGTTTTTGTACTTGTTCTTGTATAAGTTTATTCCCCTCACTCGGAGAGATAAGTTGTGCAGCCAGTTCGAGCACCTTCAACAGGGTAGCATGACCCTTACTTAGTATGAGACTAGATTTGTTGACTTGTCTCGCCATGCATCTATCATGATCCCTACTGAGAGGGAGAAGGTGCCGAGCTTCATTGAGGGTCTTACATATTGCATCAGACTTCAGATGGATAGAGAGGCCGAGACTAAGATTTCTTTTACTTAGGTGGTGGAGATTATCAGGAGGATAGAGCGCAATAGAGGCTAGGCGAGAGAGACGACCTCTGACAAGAGGCCCCGTTATTTGGAGGATTCAGTAGTGCCTCGTCTGGAGGCAGGTTTTCCTTTGGTAGAGGCCGTTCTATCAAGCTACAGTCAACACTGCCATGCACTACTGACTGTGAAATTTCTTGAAGCTGTAAGTCTCTACCAAGGCTTGTCCCAGTAACCTCCAGTATCTTCAAACTTCACCTACTATATAATATGTTCTGCAATATCCTCAGGAAAGGATTGTTCAATCAACTGCTCATTACAGTCATCTCCTTGCCTCAAGCCTGCCACTTCTTGCAAGTCCTCATTGATGTAAAAATCAGGTGGAACTACATGATATAAAGCTCATAATCCATTTCAGTTTTTATGCCAAACATTTGTAGTACCACTCTTCATCTCCCACCAAATCTCATGTTCCACATATTGCCTAGCATTTAATATTTGCCTCCAAACATGAGAACCTTGCCTAAATTGTACCACTATTGGTATCTCCTTCTTGCAATATTTATTCCACATAATATTTGACCATAATGACTTTGTATTCCTAAATCTCAACCACAGCTTTGCAATGACTAGATTCATCAAACAAGGATTTGAAGCCTAACCCTCCTTCCTCCTTTGGGAGACAAAGCTTCTGCCATGAGGACCAATGTCTACTCCTCCCTTCTTCCTTATTGCTCCAGAAGAAACTTGCAATTAACTTATGCAAATATTCCAACAACTTTCCTTTCCATGAATGCAGCTTGGCCTTTACCTTCTTTATAAGATTATCATAGTAGTCTTTCCTTCTCCCAGGATAGAATATTGGACATCCTAAGTAGATGAAAAGGAATTCACCCCTAGTAAAGACAGTGATATCACGAACTTTTTGAACCAAAGCAGTTGCCACCTTAGAGTTCATATAGTAGGAACTCTTTGCCTTGTTGATGAGATGGCATGAGATCTTCTCATATCCACACAACACTACCATGATCTTCTTCAATGAATCTGTATGAGCTGAGGCAAAGATAATTGTATCATCAACATATACAAGATGGTTCAATGGATCTCCTTGCTTCACCCCTCTAGTAGACTGAATGAAGCCCGAAGATTGTTCATTTACCAAGATTTAGTACCAATTATTTGACAACAAAATCCATATCATGATGATACAATATTCAGCAAATCCCGTCTTCCTTAACACATGAAGTAAGTACTTCCAAGACACCATATCATATGCTTTAGCCATGTCCAATTTAATCGCTACATTGTCAGGATTGCCCCTTAACCTAATGTTAGTAACAATCTCCTAAGTGAGGAGTATGTTTTCAAAAATACTTCTTCCCTTCACAAAGCTAGACTGGTTGGAGGATATCAAAGAAGGCAAGAACTTCTTCAGTCTATCATGTAGGACTCTAGACATCACCTTATTGATGAAATTGCTCAAGCTTATGGGCCTTAAATCTAAGAAAGTCTAAACCATTGGCTTTTTTGGAAGTAACACAAGATTAGTGTGTGTAATAGATTTAGGCAGTGGTGCTCCCCCATAGAAGTGAAATACCATGTTATAAATATCAATACCAATGATGTCCCAACATAATTGATAGAAAATACCAGTGAATCCATCAGGACCACTAGCACTCTCCCTACTAACTTCAAACACAACAACCTTGACTTCTTCAAGAGTAGGATACCTACATAATTCCAGATTCTTCTCCATAGTCACCGTAGCAGGCACATTGTCTAGTAGAGTGAAGTCAGTAGGATCAACGTCTTTAGTGAATTTCCTCTAGTAGAATTCCACAGCAGCAACAGCCATATCATATTGGCTTTCAACCCATACTCCATCCCCTTTTTGTATTTTTTTCAATTGCAGCTTTTGTCTCTTGCCATTAACATGAATATGGAAGAATCTTATATTCCTATCTCCTTCAGTAAACCATGTCATCACAGCCTTTTGCTTCCAGTATTTCTCTTCAATGCTTAAGTACCTCTTCAATTCAGCTTGTTCTTTTTGAAGCACAATTCTATTCTCAATTGTAGGTTCTTCTTCAAATAACATCTCCTTCACCTTCACAATGTCTTCCATAATAGCAAGTTGTTTGAATATGCCTCCATATGTCTCCTTGATCCATTTAGATAGAGCAACCTTCACCCTCTTTAGCTTTTGCTTGAACATGATATATGGATCTCCAATAAAGTAGGCAAACCAGTTCTGCCTAATCACCTCCTTAAATATTTCATACTTGGTCCAGAAGTTCTGGAACTTAAAAGGCTTGATGAAGTTAGTAGCTTGTTCACCACAACTCATGAATAGAGGATCATGATCTGATCCAGTCCTAATAAGATGTTCAACATCAATGATAGGGAATAAATTCTGAAATGGTAAGTTTACAAAAACTCTATCCAGCCTCTTAAAGATATACTCAGCATTTGGTCTACCATCCCACCAGGTGAATGGACTTCCTTTGTAGCCTAAATCAAATAACCCACGAGAGTTCACACAAAAGGCAAAGTCTACATATTCAAGAGGGTGAACTGAAAGTCCCCCAATATTCTCATCTTCATGTAGCACAATATTAAAATCACCACCAATAACTCAAGGCAATTATATATCACTATCAAGATAATACAGACTATCCCATAATTCTAGCCTCTCAAGTGAAGAACATTTAGCATATATAAAAGGAAACATGATGTATTGGCCAATATCCTGATGATATAGTTTGATAGTCACCTGTTGTTCAGTCTTTATCACTAGTTCCCACACTACAACAACATTAAAGAAAAGCCAGATCTTCCCATTAATGTTAGACATAGGTGTATCCATATTAAGTCTTCTTCTATATCTTTGAATATGTATTGAGTTCTGAAAAGGTTCCATCAAAGAAACCACAAAGAATCCATGTTCCCTATGCATATTGATCACTATTTGAAAGGCCTGTTGAGTTTTAAAAGACCTTATGTTCCATATCAAGGCCTTGATCATAATTTAGTAACTGAGACTACCCTCTTTGGCATAATTCTTGTATGTTTAGGTACTTTTTTAACTTGACCTTGATTATTTCCCTTCTTACCACTTTCCCAGCAACTCTTGGAGATAAGTGTGCATCTCTACATTCTAAAGATCCACAGGTGCCACATTGGGAGTGATAATGTCATGTAGTATTTGGTTAGGTTACTTCAATGGGACATTTATTTGAAGCTGGATAGGCTACCCAGTTCCTAAGGCACATGCAACTGGCAATGCCTCAATTGCATCTGAAGCCTTAGGAATAATGGTCTGCTTATGCGACACCCTAGTTGCCTCCTTAAATCCTTGGTTATATTGTTCCATTGCCCTCATAGACTAAACCTAGATTAGGGTTTACTGTAGCAGTAGATATTGGATTTATTATTCCATTGGATTCCTTAGTCTTTCCATCAAATGTTTCATGTTATGACCTTACCGTATCATGTAATACCTTATTATGGACATTCCCAACCCGATCACCACATAGCTCCACCGAATCACCTTCAACATTAGCCAAAACCTCAACAACTCCACTAGGGTTTACTGTTGCATTAATATTGTTCTTAGCTGCAACTTCAAGAGTTATTCCTCCAGTTGGTCTAGCTTTAATTACTACTCCTTTATCACCTCCAGTTGACAAATTTGATTGCTGCTTGTTAGGGCTCTGACTTACTGTAGCACTAGTGTTCATTGTGCTTGCAGATTGCACTTGACTGTTGCTTCTGTTTTCCTTGTTGCTTGAGCTAATTTTTTCACCTGTATCATCTTCCATAATATCCAACTCATCACTCTATAAATACCTCATAGAATTGACTTCATAAGTTTTCCCATTCTTGCCTAAATCTTCAAAAGTTTGAGATGGAATCTCATGACATGAGTGGTTAATGGTGATATTCAGCTGCTTCATGCCTTCTTTTATTGTACCAAAACACCTCTGCACCTAGTCCAAAGTTGACTCCTTTTTATTTCCTTCCTCAATCCTAGTATCAACAGGATTAGGAGGATTCTCCTTAGCCTCATTATGATCTTCATTCCCCTTTGGACTAGTACTCCCAGTAGGTCTAGGATTGACATAACTCAAATTATTAGCCTTAACATTCTCATTATTTTCCACATTCAATGCAACTTTCCTTTTTACTCGTTTGTTCTCTTCAATTTCACCTTGCTTCACTATTGAAACTGTTTTACTATTTTGCACTAGACTTTTAACTTGAGGCTCCAACTATTTCTTCTTGCTCTTGGCAGTTTCATTACCATCCTCCTTGCCATTAGTAATCCTCAAAATAGGCTGGCCAGATTTATAAACTTCCAAGACATCAAAAGAGTCTTTAGTAGTTACTGCCTCCTCATTGGCCTTCCCCTTCAACTCGTCATCTTCCTTCCCCTTAGCATTATTAATGATATAACTTGCTTGTTTCTTTGATACTTATTTTTCCTCCATTGCATCCATTCATGCCTTGTAGGGTTAGGAATTTGCTTCCCAAGCACCTTTCCACTTGATTACACCTTTGTAGAGTTAGTTGTTGTTCCCACTGCCTCTTTGCCTTTGCCTTGATCCTCAAAAACTTCCTCAAATTTCTTGTGCAGTTCTGGATGAATGATCCAATACTCCTGCTCATTTTGGCCTTGCGTCTTGCAAGTTTTGCAATATTTAGGCACATAATCATAATTTAGTTTTATCTACTTTGATTCTTTTGGGCCAAATTCATCTTCTTCCTCAACAATCTTAATTCTTTGAGGAAAATTATCAAGTAAATTCACATCTACTTTAACTTTAGCTCAACTTGACCTTGTACCATTTTGAGTTGCCATATCTACATGTAATGGTCTATCAACTGCCCTAGCTAATGAAAGTACGAACTCCTTACCCAAAACGTTAGGAGGCATGTCCAAGAATGATATCCAAGCTATAGCAATTGGAGTCTCTTCTTCAGGCTTCCACCATGGGATCCATTTAGTGCACCTCATATGCCGCATATCACCTTGAGTCTTCAAATAGAATGCTGGCTTCGATAAGATATGAATATATTCTTCCATCAGTGATAAGTTAATAAGAACATGAGAATATTCAATTAATCTAATCGAGAAGGGACCTTTTAGCTCACATTGAATAGGAATAACTTTGCACAATTCCTGAATAACATCTTTTCCATATGAAAACTTGCCAAGAACAGCAAGTTGTAATCCTTGTTGTGCAATGGATTGCCCTACTTCCATCTTCTTCCAACGTACAATTGGTTCACCATTGAGATACTCTACTGGTTTTAGGGTTACGTGGGGTAAAGTTTGCATGGCGGCATTTAATGCATTAGGTTTCACCAATTGCACATAGTTTTGGATTGTCTTTGCGTTTGTAGATGTATGGAGGGGCTGCGGGGATGGTAAGGATGACTGACCATCCTCAAGAGGAGGCTGGCCAGTGGGAGCAGCTATTAAAGGCTTCGTGAGAGCTTCGAGAGCAGTCATCTCCTAATTGCTAGTCGCCATAGCTTAGGGTTAGGGTTTTTTCCTTCGGTCCACTTTAATTGATACTTACCTCTTGCTTGGTCTATTTAATTTGGAGAATTTATTTATTACCACTACCCATTTGCGCATGTTTACTGTTGATATACTTTATTTTGTAACTGCGCTTTTCTAGAATATTTCTCTATATCATACATGTCATTGAGTTGCACAAGTTATGCAAAGTGTGTGTCTTTTGACTTCAAAAATTCGTAACTATTTCACCGAGGTTAGTATAGATACTTACTGAGTACATGGGGTCGGTTGTACTCATACTATGCTTTTGCACCTTGCAGGCAGATTTTGGAGCTGAGTTGTTGTGGATGATGCAGGCGGGTATTGAAGTTGTAATTGTGTTCTAGATTCAAGCTACCATTTGTTCATGGTAGTTTAGGACATCACTTCTGATTTTGTAAACTTCAAACGGATATTGTATATATTCTCTTATCAACCTTGTATATCTAAATCATATTGGCTAATGACTAGTTTTACCAGTCCTTGGGATAGTTTTATTGAACTCTTTTGTGGTTTTACTTATTGTTACCGATGATTTCTTATTATAGTTGTAACTTATACCATTTGTCTTACTTAGAGGCTTGGTTTAGGTGCCATCACAACTTTGTGGGATTTTGGGTCATGACAAGTAGGTATTAGAGCTCTAGGCTCATAGGTTCTACGAGTTATGAGCAAATGTCTATCAGAGTATTTCATATCGGTATGATGACGTCCATACTTATTTTCGAGAGGCTACAGGGCATCTAAGAAGCTTCACCTTCTTTATTTCCTTATCATGCGGCCTTGATTAAGCTTGAAGCTTATACCCTCAATTTCTTTCCACTCACTTGTATGTGATGTTGAGCACTCGTTATCAGCTGTGCTTCGATGGTTTGTGATGTTATGGATGAGTAGCGAGAAATTTTTTTATGTTTTGAAGCTAGGATAGTCAGTAGGACTTGAGGACAACTCTAGACCGCAGCTTGGGCTCGACAATTTTAGTTGTGCGAGTATGCGACTTCAAACTCTTAGGTCTGGTGGTGTCCCTAGTGATGGGGTTGATGGCTCAATGAGTGGCTGGATAGCTATGTGTTGAGTATTATGTGATTGAGGACTTTGCCTATATGGTTGGATATCACAGGAAGGATTTGTTTGTGATGTGTTATGGATGGTACAACATGAGCATTTGAGAAATTCAACGGAGTAATAGTGTGGGATCATGGAAGTTAAATAGGAGTAGTCACTATGGTTTCGTGGTAATGTGATTATGGATTAGAGACAAGTAAGGGAGTCTACCATTGACGATTGGGTAACCTAGTCATGGGTTGTTAAGAATTCTAGACTATGACATTTGTGGATTAAATATAATTTTGGGTGAATGACTTCAAGGATGATTTGATCAAGGAATTTACTGAGTGTGTGTTGCGTTTCGCCTTGGTGATATATAGAGAGATTGTGGGATGACTCGGTTTGGCATACGTTGTAGAGATGGTGTGCAAGGAGAAGTACGTACTTGGCTTTGCAAGGAGAAGTACTTACTTGGTTTCTTAAGGATGAGGTTGCATCTTAAGGTATTATGTGCGGCATGAGTCATTGAACACGTGTTGGATGTACATCAAAGTTAAAGAAGAGTGGTTCACTCTCGAGAATGGTTCTAATGGGTTCAAGATTAATATGTGGTATTTAAGGATTTCCATATTAGGTTTTGGCTAGGACTTGAGATTTGCATTGGATGGTGCCAAGAGTTGGGGAACCTCAATATCATTATTGACTCTATATGGTAGTATTAGAGAGATGAAATAAACAACTTCATATTCGTAGAAGGTCTCTTTAGAGAGAGCATTTCAATTTGAATTACTTTTGGGTTTTGCAGTCTGCTTGACTTGGTTGATTTAGATGGACCCAGTTCTGCTAATAGGTTTTGAAGAGTTCATGATAGTTTTGGTCACAGCTTGAGATTGGTGTCTTCTATAGTTATGGGTTGCATGTTGCGATATCCTCTTGGATTGAATTAAGTGGAAGGTTTCTAGCTGATGGAGTGTTTATCCTACTTGTGATTCAGAGTAGATGATGAGATTCTCGTATCTTTGTATTGCAGCATGGTATATGCGGAGAGCCATGTGAGGTATTTGGATTGAATGGGCAAGGTTACGATTCAATTTTGAAAAGAAGGTTATGAGTTCGACACAGCAAGGCAAATATCAAATTTTTAGATGATGCTAGCCCTTTTGTTGTATCGCTTGAGAAGGGTGTGTGTTGTGGAAGGCACACCATGTATTGATTTGCGGAAGCTTGACTTGTAATCACACGGTTGTTGACTACTGATGTTTTAGTTTTTGCTACGTGGCGTAGAAGATTTGTGGGAGTATTTCTCATGAGATGATTGTGTAATAGTGATGTGTCAATCATTTGAGTGGGAGAGTTGGGATGTGATATGGAGATTTTTGTATTCTTGAGGTTTAGAGACTGGATGTTCTTAGAGGCAGATTGTTCCTTGGTTATGGACTATGAAGGTGTATTAAGAGTTGGATAGCTGATTGTATGTGTTATGTTAGGTTACTGTGGACTTCTTGGAAGGTTATTTACCTATTTTTGGATGATCGAAATTGGTTTGGGGGCCCATTGGTAGGCCTAATGAGAGTGTGTATTCTATATTGGATCAGGTTTTATTTACTCAACATAGCATTTACTGGGGTATGTCATCGGTTAGAGTTGATCTTATTCCTGTCATGATATATTTCATGTGTTACTCTCTTATATAATGATGGGTTGTAAGACTACTTGATTATTCACACGTATGATATGGTTCTGTTTATGCATGGTGGCATGATTTGGAGCGAGATGGCTCTTGGGATGTTGAGTTTCTTATTGCACCTTAGTCATGCTTTTCCTGCCTTTGGTATATTGTACTATTCGTCTCTCCATGGTTATGATCATGTACTTTGTGTGATTGTTCTTAATACACACATGTTTGTTGAGTATAAGCATTTGGACTCGATTGGTATTCCATGTGGATTGATATGTTGGATCGGGACGCGTCGTAGTAGAGTTATGTTGGGATGTGATTCTTTGTGCTTATTCCGTGTGTTGTGTTTCTCCCAAGTGTGATGGGTTCATAGCACTGTGCTTTCCTGGTTATATCTATTGGACTTGTTGGATAGTTCTCTCATTCATTTCACTTCCCGTTATTTGTTAATTGAGATGTGGTTAGTTGGGTGCAAAATGTCTCGTATGTGGCTAGATGGCATTTGGCATGGCCTGTCGGTCAAGCATCTTACACTGGGTGAGATGAGGTTATTAAACCAGGAATTAGTAAAATCATATTTGGATAAGGTATGTTTGGAAGAAGAATGGCATTAGTGTAAGGCTCCGTAAACGTTCGCCAAGAATTTAAGATTTTATGGTGCCAAGGTAAGCTAATATGCTCGAAGGGTTGTAGAGAATTTTTGCGGCAAGTATGCCCGTCGCGGTATGGATTTTTGGACTTGCAATGCATCGTGGAGTTGGTAGAATAATTTGCATATAATGGAGATTCTGCGGTCCATTATGCGACCGCGGATCTATTCTACTGACTGCAAAATCATAGAAGAATGAGTCAGAAGCAACTCAATTTTTAGGGCCATTTCGCGGTCCAATGTGCGACTGCAGTATAGTTCTGCGGACCTATATCCATCGCATAATTAGCATGAGAATTTTTTAGAAGGAGATTTCGTGGCCCGATGTGCGACTAAATAATAATTTCGTGAACCTGGATCTGTCATGGACCTGACCAGACCCAACTCAGATTTTGAAAACCATGTCGCGGTCCATTTTGCGGACATCATATCCTTTTCGCGGTGCATTACACGATCGTAGGTTTGGCATCGGGGGTTATTTTTGGGATTCTATAACCCCAATCCTATTTTAATAAAAATACTAAAGGGGCCATTTTAGAAAGAAAAATTAGATCATTTGAAGAGAGGGTAGAAAATTATAGAGAAAGAGTGAAGCTTCTAACAATTTTCTCTTCAATTCTTTCTCATTTCTTGAAGATTCGGGGAGGTCACTCACAAGGCTTTCAAGTAACCAGGTAAGATTTCATCCCCAAACTCTCATGCAAAGCTTTGTAATGGGTTTAAGTTAGATTTTATAATGTTGGGGCTTATGGGATAGTGATTGGAACTCATAAACCCTTAATATTGAATTTGGGTGTATGTAAAGGATGGGAGGTATGATTCTTGAGTTGTGAGTTAGTCATCTGGCATGCATATGCCTATGAAGGTGGTACGGAGATTGTTGAACTATTTTTGGTGAATTGTTCGCTTGGGGGTTGATTGTGGGGTGAAAAAGTCCCATTGTAGGGTGTTGTAGCTCAATATGCACACTATGTGTTTGACGAAATTCCTATATTACCTAGACTATGAGCACCTCTCTAATAATGGTTTAATTTTACTACGATTCTATAGATTGAAGTTGCTAAGAATAGTTGGGCATTGTAGTAATCCTAAGGAAGCTTAATTATGGTATATTGGCTAAACCCCTCCATAGAGTTGGATTCCATGATCTCCTTATGGTTCATCCATACACTTTAAATCAATTTATTTACTTTAAATCGTGGCATCATCCTTGAGTTTAAGTGACTAGATGCTTCGGGGTATTGGGTCCATTAGTAATTATGGACGCCAATGTCTAAGCGTGTCTATGTCTCCGAGACAATCACGCATATAATTTGAATTTTTTTGAAGATTAAAAGGTCTTTGGTGCATTAATTATTTATATTGAAAAGTAAAGTGCTATATTTTTTTTATTTTGAATGTTAATTATATTAAGTAGATTGTAGATTTCAATATAATATGAAAGCTTGACCATGTTTGACCAAATAGCCAATCGCGTTCGGTCGGTTCTTAAAATATTTAAAAATAAGACCAGCAAAATTGGTCGGTTAACTAAAAAGTTTTGAAATATTTATTTTAAATACAACACTGACATAATATAAATGATTATATGGGCCTGAGGAGCACCTTAGTGGTGAGTTCGCTCCACTTCCAACCAAGAGGTTGTGAGTTCGAGTCACCCTAAGAGCAAGTTGCGGAGTTCTTGGAGGGAGGGAGCCGAGGGTCTATCGGAAACAGCCTCTCTACCCCAGGGTAGGGGTAAAGTCTGCGTACACACTACCCTCCCCAAACCCCACTAGTGAGATTATACTGGGTTGTTATTGTTGTATATGGGTCCGAGGAACCTATATTGATCTTAAATGAATTTCACTTAGTAAAAGATTATTGAGCTCTTATATTTGTTTCACTTGATTTAAATTGTCATTGTCTTGTATGTTTTCTTTAAAGTTTATCCCTTTATTTAGTCTATGTAGGTCTATGATGCATACCGAGTACCCATTGTACTCAACTCTTCTATTGTTGTTTTTTCTATTCCAAATATCGACTTCAGTGCAGACGGACGTGGAAACTAGAATTATCCATGCTGAGCATGTGTCTCTTTCTATATTCAACATTCGATCTCATTTGAAATTGATCTTATATTTTGATCCACTTTATATGTGTTCGACCAAAAATATCGATATTGGTTTAATCAATTATATTTAAATGAAGGAGAGTTAATCTTAGTTAAATATAATATCCTCAAAGATATTGTTGTCGGGACCGTGGCAAATATTTAGTATATTTATCTGAGTGACAATGAGTATAAGCAATAATAACGATATTCAATGATCCAAAAAGGTGAAGTATGGTATGCAATAGCAATAAGTAACAATAAATGGCAGTTATGTAAATAAAATGTGTGAGTTACCCAAAAAGAGATGAGATCAGTGGATACTCCTTCTAACAATGATGAATGATTGATAGGCCTTTGAACATTTGGGTTGTTCTTGGATCTAGTGAAAATGCTTGGCAAGAATCTTGATAAAAAGGTTTTTTTTTGTATATATGCGATAAGGCCAGATTCTCTCTCACAAAGTCAATGTTTTCTTTACGAATGAATATCTCCTGTCCCCTATCATTGTATCTGTTTCTATTTATAGGGAACATATTTCTAGAAACCCTAGTAGTACAAGTGCAGAGAATATCCACTAGAATATTATCTTTAATGTCCAACATGAAACTAGTCGTAATAATTTTGTCAAGGGTATTCGACTTCGATCTCGATCTTTGATGACTCCTCGACCATAATTCATGCTGACTCTTTGACCTCAACCTTTGTTGTTCCCTGAACCACTTCGACACATGGCATCCCGTGAATGCCTCACTGATGCTACCACGACTTAATCAGTTTAGAGATAAATTTTAACCCATACAGTTAGTCCCTTTACTTATTGAGGTCGACTTCGCGGGTGAGTTCGATGAGCGGATTATGTTGGTGGTGGTCGATCTTATCAAGCAGACTATACAGGTCATGGTTACCGCATCGAAGGGGCGATGTGGCCCTCTATGAGCCGTACCTTTCAAATGCTTCAAATTTTCCGAGTGATTTGCTGGAGTTGTCTTGTCCAAGGGTTATGATGACATCATGATGTCATGCGTCATTATGACGCATATTCCCGATGCATAGCGTCGTTTCATGTATGACCTTTGATCATACCTGACGTTTCGATTCTGGTGCCAATCATGATGAACCATTTTCGGTTTTAGTGCCATGAAATCTATAAATAGGGACCTTTGGACCTGGTTTTGAAGTTTAAATCCTCTAACGCTTCGAAGCGCCAAACTTCTCTTTTGTTTTCTTCTTCTCCAAATCTTCCTTCTGTATTTCATTGGTCTATACCTTTTTTCATTCTCTCCCATTTGTTACTTTTCTCTACTACCTTGAATCATGTCAAACGTATCTTCCGATTCCGGTAAAGGGAATCGTGTTGCTCCCTTGGAAGTGGTGTCCCCCCCATAGAGAGAGCATTTCCACCATTGTTGAGGATGAAATCTTCCCGTCGGTGGAGGAAATAATCCCCCGTAATCCTGACTCCAGTTCTGACCTTACCAAAGTACCTGACGTCACACCTGGAGTATTTAAATCGACGGTAACACCTAAAGAATTGGCAGAACTCAAGGTCAAATTCAGCCTTCCCAACCATGTTGAGTTGATCCCGGCCGAAGGGGACATGGTACATGCTCATCGCCCTGGGTACTACGCTCTTTATGCCTACCCTATCCTCATCGACTATTTTTCCCCCTCCTTCTGTTGGTGGAAGAAATTTGTCATCACTACGGTGTCTGTCCTGCCCATCTTGCACCGTACGTCTACAAGGTTATCAAGATGCTAACTAAGTTCGCCGAGCTGGCCAGGGTCGAGCTGACGCTGTGACACTTAGTACATCTAGTCTCCCCTAGATTCTATAGGGGAATGATGTTGAACCTTCGCCACCGAGGAGGCAAATGTTTGGGGGTGAAGATGGATGACAAAGACAATCGTCAGTTCTGGCTTAACTTCTTTTTCGTCAGAACCGAGGATGGCGTGGCCGATGTCAACGACTTTCCTGAAGCTTGGAACTACACTCGTGAGTGCCTTGTCTCTTTCTGTGTTTGTTTGGTTTTGAATTCTGATTTCTCACTTTCCCTTTTTTCAACCAATAGCCAGTCTCCTCTTTTGGTCGCTCACATCTATGACTGGGTCGAGTGACTCCTCCCATATATCGTAGGAATTCGCAATTGGCCGAGTTTTTTCAAGTGATTCAAACCCGCTCTTCCTTCGACATGTAATTTATTTTCTTTGATCGTGGTCGTCCCACTTCCCATTGTGGATTCATTTTGCTAACTTGATGTTGTTCCTTTTTATCAGGCAGGGATTCTTCTCGGAAGAGCCGGGCATCAGTTCCCTTTTTTCGAAGGACGGCTGTTGCACCTTCAACTTCTATCCTTGTTATGACTACTACTTCTTCCATACAGGTCTCAACCTCAGCTACCGCAGTTCGAGAATCCGTCTCTGTTCCATCTACTTCTTATGCTTCTCAACTTCTTTCACTGGTTGATGAGGATGATGTCTCTCCTGATGACGGTGGTCTAATGCCTCGTATGAGGAGAGTGGTGTATGTGTGGGGAGAGAGGCCAGTTGCTGCTGATTTTGGGACCGTGACTTAGTTATTTGAGAGATGGCCACAATGCATATTGGAGCGAGCCCCGAGCCAGGTCCTAAGGTCCCACATTTGGAGGATTCGAGCATGCGTCTTGCATGGGACATGGTCCAGGGCGAGGTGCATGACGATGGCATTTCACTTCCGAGACAAGAAGAGACCTCATTTTCTAGGGTCGCGGTGGACATCCCTTCTACAACCAATGACAGAGGGAAGGTCATCGCTGGAGAGGTTATTGGATCTGACTCTAACATGGATATGGATGAGTTGAGGATGATCGATAAGGGACGCACTCAACTTGAAGTGAGGTTGGAAAGGGGCTCAATGACTATTGCGATCCCAATGGATCGTAATCTTCTTGTAAATACCGAGGAAATAGTTCCTTCCCCATGGTCCTATTTGTTTTGAAATTGAGGGTACAACCATCAAGATGATAGACGACGACACCCTGTATAATAACATTATTGGCCTTGTTGTCCAAGTAAGTACAATTGTTGTCCATTCTTTCCCTTATGTTTTGCTTTCTTTCATAAGTTCTAATTTCTTTTCTTCATTTTGCAGACGGTTATTCTGGAGATCGAGAGTGATCGTATGGAGAAGAAACGTAAAGATATTTATGAGAAGTTGAAGGACAAGTACTTTAAATGTTTTGAAAAGTATCGGGAGCTCCGGTGTCAACTCGGTAAAGGCGACGATGTGCGTCAACTGAGGGAGGACTTGAAAGAGATGGATGAGGAGCTGATGCAGGTCGTGAAAAAATACTGCATCCTAGAAAGGACATTAATGAGCAAAGAGGAGGACTTTGAGCTCAGCAGGGGCGTAGAAGCCCAATGCAGTGATCTCCAAACCCATGTGGTCATGTTGCGAGGCCAACTCGAAGAATGTCAATTCAGGGTGGTGGCTCTTAGTGGCGAGGTTGTCGAGAAGCATGCAGAGCTAGGGAAGGTGGAGTCTACTCTGTCATAGTCCCTTGAAGTGGCGAACCGAACTCTTCGTACTGAACGAGAAAATGACTTGTCGGTGATGAGGCTTAAAGAAGAGCGGCTTGATTAAAGGATTTAGGGAGTTGGAGAAAGAGACCTCTAATCTCTATGATCGTGTTGCTGCTCTAGAGGCCGAGAAGGCTGAACTACTTGCACGACCTTCTTCATCTGCGACTTCTGGCTTCCCCAATATTCCTTTTGAGTTGTATGAAGAGTGAACTCATGTCGATGCCCGATTGGATGTGCTTCGTGAGTTGTACGCGATGGGTTATATTTTTTTGCTGCGACTTTAAGGATGCTTGGGTCAAGTCTCACTAGACTCGAATTGCTTTTGGCTATGACCCGATTACGCCTCGCCTTGGTGAGGAAGATGAGGACAGTGAGGATCTATAGATTGCCTTGGGGACGAGGCCTAGTATGATTCCATATACCCTCCGGGCGAGGATGGAGATGGAGTTTAAGGTCAGGCCGATGAGGGTGTCGTGGGTCGTGATGGGAGTTTCCAGTAGTAGTTTTTTGCTCTTTCTATCATTTTGTGTATTTTTGTTGGCATCTTCAAAAGACTTTGTAAGAGACCTTTGTTTATAAATATCAGAGTTGGTTTTTGCTTTCATTTTGCTAGCGTCTTCAAGAGACTTTGCTTTCGTGGCTGAGGGTCGTTAGGTGTTGTTCGAATAAGGTTAAATATAACCTTATGTTAATCAAGGCCGAGGGCTGATAGTCGTTGTTCGAGCGAGGTCGAAGATAACTTTATGTTAATCAAGGTCGAAGGCCGATAGGCGTTGTTTGAGCGAGGTCGAACATAACCTTATGTTAATCGCGGCTGAGGGCCTGTAGGTGTTGTTCAAGCAGGGTCAAACATAACCATTTGTTAATCATGGCCGAGGGCCGATATGTGTTGTTGGAGCGGGTTCGAACATAACCTTTTGTTAATCGTGGCAGAGGGTCTATAGGCGTTGATCGAGCGAGGTCGAACATAACCTTTTGTTAATCGTGGTCGAGGGACGATAGATATTTCTGATAGACATAAATTTATTATTACTTTGTTATTGTTGCTTTGATTACATAATTGGAGAGAGTTACAAATTTTTTGGGCATTGGCTGGCGTTCCAGTCCCAGTCCCAGTCTATCTAGTCCCTTCATTGCTTGACTTGGAGAGTATTGAGGAGTCGAGCAATGAAAGAGAAAAATAGTCCCTCCCTCGCATACTTCGACCTGAAGTGTTTCCATTGTCGCCTCGTTAAAAACCTTCTTGAGAAATCCTTAATGGGACAAAACTCAAGTAAGGGAATAATAGTACGATTTGGGGACACTTCTTCCCTTAGATGTAGAAGTATTTGAGGTGGTTGATGTTCCAATTGTTCGGTAGTTGGTTTCCTTCCATTGTCTCTAATTGGAAAGAACCCTTATTTGCTTTTGCTATAATTTTGTACGGACTGTCCCAGGTTTTCCCCAGCTTGCCTTCCTGTGGGTCTTTACTTGCTTGAGTTTTGGCTTTGAGTACGTAGTACTAAGATTGTGAGCGGCAGGACCTTTGCTTTCTAGCTATAATAAAGTTTTGCTTACTACTTTTTGGAAACCATCCTTATGTATTCCATATATCTTCGTTCATCGAGTTCATACCATCTACTCTCATCATTACTAGTACCGCTTTCATGGGAGTACCTTAGGCTGGGTTCTCCGATTTTGACTGGTATAACAGCTTCGGTCCCATAGACCAAAGAGTAAGGCGTCTCTCTTGTGCTCGTCCTCAGAGTAGTTCTTCTGGTAGTATCTCCGTCCACAATCCCTTGGCATCTTCGAGCTTTTTCTTCATGATGTTTAATATGGACTTGTTGGAGGACTCAGCTTGTCTGTTACCCATTAGGTGATACGGGGTCGAAAGTATCCTCCTGATATGCCACTTATCGAAGAATTTGCCTGTTTTCTTTCCCGTGAACTGGGCCCATTGTCGCAGCTGATCTCCTTGGGTAGAACGAATAGGCAAATGATTTTTCTCCATATAAAGGTGATTACCTCTTGTTCGCGTATTTGGGAGAAGGCACCTGCTTCCACCCATTTAGATAAATAGCAAGTTAAAACCAAAAGGAATCATACATTGCCTCGCCATATACGATGTTGATTCCCCACTTGATGAACGGCCACAGAGAGTTGACTGAGTGGAGGTGTTCACCTGCTTGGTGAATCATTGGGGTGTACTTCTGGAATTGTTCACATTTCGTCACAAATTCTAAGGCGTCCTTTTTCATGGTAGGCCAATAGTATCCTGCCCGTTTGAGGCATCTGACAAGTGCTCGATTGGCGCAGTGAGCACCGCAATGGACTTCTTCGTGGTTTGGTTTGGACCCAAGAATATTTCCATAGGGCCGTCGTATGTCCTCTTGTACATGTCACTATGGAGGAGACTATATCTGGCTGCTTGCATTCTTAGTGTCTTGGATTCTTTTTTGTCATTTGGTAGTGTGTCGTCCTGCAAATTGGCAATAATACAATTGCACCAATCCCAAGTTAGGCTTACAGATCTTACCTCGATTTGGTCTAGTGATGAGTTGAGGAGGTGGACTACACTTTTATCCCCGGGCGTGATGCATTTGGTAGTTGCGGCCAATTTGGCGAGGCAGTCTGCTTCGGCATTCTGCGCATGCGGGATTTGGTCAAGCCGGCATTCGTTAAATTCAGGTAGTTGCTTACAGATCTCGGTATGATATTTTTTCAACCTTTGTTATTTGATTTGGAAAGTCCATGTAACTTGATTGACTACAAGCTGGGAGTCATAGCGGAGTTTCAACAACCTTTCCCCGTACATAAGTGCTAGCCTCAATCTTATGGACTGGCAAATTACTTCACTTGTGGGGACCTAGAGCAAGAGTCTTAGTCCTAATCCGGAAGCGTTGGATGTGCTGTCGGTGTATAGGACCCAGGGGTCTTGTGTTTGGAGAGAAGTTTAGGGAGCTTCTTTCTTGACTTCGGGCATTATCATTTCACTGAAGTTCGCGACAAAGTCGGCGAACACTTGCGACTTTATCGCCATTCACGGTTGATATGTGATATCGTGCTCGCTTAACTCGATGGCCCACTTTGCCAGCCTCCTCAAGAGCTCGGGTTTATACAAAATTCCTCTTAGGGGGAAGGTGGTAACGACCGAGATAGGGTGGCACTGAAAATAGGGTCTAAGATTTCGTGAAGCTATGAGTAGTGCCAATGCCAATTTCTCGAGGTGTGGGTACCCCGTCTCTACATCGGCGAGTGTTTTGCTAATGTAATAGATGAGAGATTGCATACCTTTGCATTCTCCGATCAGAACTACACTTACTTCTACTTCGGAGACGTCCAGGTAGATGAGGAGAGGTTGCCCGAGTTCGGGCTTTAAAAGCAAGGTGTCTTTCAGTTCTCGCAGAGCTTGTCCGCACTCGGGTGTCCACTCAAGGATGTTGTACTTTTTGAGTACACAAAAAAATTTGTGACATCTATCAGACGACTGCGAGATGAACCTCGATAAGGCGGCGATTCGAATAGTAAACCTTTGGACTTACTTCTTGGTAGTCAGGAGCTCCGGTATCCCTTTGATGGCTTTGATTTGGTCCGCGATGACCTCGATCCACCGTTGTGATACTAAGAAGTCCAAGAACTTCCTAGAGGCTACACCAAATACGTATTTCTCCAGGTTTAGTTTCATTCCGTACCACCTCAGTATGTCGAAAAATTCCGTCAGATGGTCGATATGGTCCTTTGACTTTATGGACTTGACCAGTATGTCGTCGATATACACTTCCATGGTCTTACCGAGCTGATATTTGAACATCCTCATGACAAATCTTTGATATGTAGCCCCCGTGTTTAGTTTCTCCACCTACTCGTGGATAGCATTAGTTATTAAGAATTGACTGAAGTTACCTTGTTCTCGAAGTTTGTAGCTAATGTAGGCATTTTTTCTATAGTCATTGGGGTCTAATTGAACAGGGTCGAGGTCTTCTGTGGTCGAGTCCACAACCTTGACCATTTAGGGTTCCATGATGACGTCCCTGGTCTATTATTGTGTCGACCTCGGCCCTGTTGATTGTTATGCCTCTTTTTCCTTGTCTTTTTGCTTTTGGGTTGTCGTGTTGTCCAAGGCAATACGGTAGCATCTCGGGATGTACGATGTTCTCCTCGTAACTGAATATCCCCCAAGGGCTGGGAATTTGATTACTTGGTAAAGGCTGGAAGGGATGGCTCTCATGGGATGTATCCATGGTCATCCTATGATGGCGCCGCACGTGGTGGCCTGATCCATGTCATGGAATGTTGTCTCCAGCATTATGCCGCCGGGGAGTGTAATTTCTCCTGATGTCCGCTCAACTGCATTATTAAAACCGGTTAGCGTGATATAGTGTGACACTATCTCGTCCTCGAGTTTCATTTGGGTAAGGACTCAGGGATGGATAATACAAGCTCCACTTCCATTGTCCACCATAATATGTTTGACATTAGTATTTAAAATGCGCAAAGTAATAACGAGGGCATCATTATAAGGGTAAGTCAAACCGTCGGCATCTGAATCGTCGAAGATGATACTTTCTTCGAGTTTGTCATACCATTCGCAGGTGATAGATCGCTTGAGCTTGTGAGTGGTGGTGAATTTAAAATCTTTGATGGAGGCATCATCGCTGCCGCCGATGATCATGTTGATAGTATGAGCTGGTGATGGAGGCTCTAGTGGAACTTGGTATTCACGTCTTCTGGCGAAGTTATTCCTCCCCTTGTCGCTCATTAGCTCTTTGAGATGTCCCTACCGCAAAATGTTTATGACTTCTTGCCTGAGGGCAATGCAATCTTCTATTTTATGCCCATGTTCCTGGTGGAATTCGTAGAGGGCGTCAGATTTTCTGGTGCTCGGATGTGACCTCATCTTTGGCGGCCATTTCACCTTCGTTCCGAGTTTCTCCAGAGCGCAGACTATTTCTATAAGTGATAAACAAAAATTGTGAGTGGATAATAAGGGGGCATACCCCTCTCATTCTGGTGAGTCCTTGTCCTTGGCCTAGATAGGCCTTCTTCATAAAGGAGGGAAGGTGGGGAGGTAGCCCTAATGTATGGCTGGTGTCGTTCCCTGTTGGGTCGTGAGACCAGATGATCCCTCCTGATGTTGTCTCTTCATTCCTTTCTGGACTCGGCTTGTATCGAGATGGGCCGATGGGTTGGTTCGTTGAGGTCGTCCTCATCGGCTCGAACTTCAGCACATTAAGCATTATGGATTTCGTCCTAAGTGGTTGGAGGGTATTTCATCAATCGACTCAACAATGTTTTAGTTGCACTTGAACCATCTGTACTCAACCTGTTCTGGAAAGCAGCTACCACCATCCCCTCGGACACGTTCGGCAGAGTCATCCTTACCTTGTTGAATCGGGAGAGGAAGTCCCTCAGTCCCTATCCCAAGGACTGCTTGATGGTGAATATGTCGTTTACTCTCATTTTTGCCTTCTTGGCTCCAGCATGTGCCGTTATGAACTTATCGGCCATTTCCTCAAAAGTTTCTATGGATCAGGCCGGTAGCTGTAAGTACCATATTAATGCCCCTCCCGTAAGGGTTTCGCCAAATTTCTTCAGCAAAACAGAGGACACTTGATCCTTAGAGAGGTCGTTGCCTTTCACGGTGGTGACGTAATGGGCCACATGTTCTTTGGGATTGGTCGTTCTGTCGTATATAATTAGGTAGGTCGACATTTTGAAGGTCTTTAGTATTGTATGCAATGCTGCTTCTTCGGTGTATGGTTGTTTTATAAACCTACTGGCATCCCCCTTTGGCAATAGCTTAGTAGCGCCTGGTATCTTATCGACTCATTCTTGGTGTTCTTTCATTTGGTCTCTGAGTGATTTATTTTAATTCTACATTTCCTCTATCCTTTGTAGAACGGTAGCGAAGGCGCTGTCACCTACACTGTTAGTAATTTTGTGAGTTGTACCTGTGTCGGAGGGTGCAGTCGGTTGCTCTATTCATCTTCTCGTTTTACTGTGCAGGCTCTTGCAGTCTTTGTAGTTGTGTTTGGAGTGGGATTGTTGAGCATGCTTACTAGCGTATCGGTCAGGCATGCTTCGAGGAACTTTTTCACGGCCGATGGCGTCTCATGTTCAGTGGAAATGGAGGCCCTTTTTCCATTGGGGCTTGAAGAAAGTACTCGACCATCTCATCTTCTTCCATTGGAGGATTGACCAGTGCAGCTTGTTCTCTCCATCTGAAACCATATTCCCTAAAGCTCTCACTGGGCTTCTTCTCTACCTTGGTCAAAGATAGGCGATCCGGGATAATGTCTATATTGTACTGAAAGTGCCGAGCAAAGGCCTGAGCCAAGTCATCCCATGTGTACCACCTGCTAGCGTCTTGGCGGGTGTACCATTCCAAAGCCTCCCCACTCAGACTCTGACTGAAATACGCCATTAATAATTCGTCTTTCCTACCGGCGCCTCTCATCTTGCTACAAAAGCCTCTCAAATGGGCCACGGGATCTCCATGTCCATCGTACAGGTCAAACTTGGGCATCTTGAACCCAGCGGGCAATTGGACATCAGGGAATAAGCATAAATCCTTGTAAGCCACACTTACTTGGCTTCCTATCCCTTGCATGTTCTTCAAAGCTTGTTCTAGGCTCTTCACTTTCCTGAATATCTCATCCTGCTCCACGTTCCGGGATGGTTTCTCAGTTTCAACGGGAGGTTCAAAGTAAGGGGTGTAGGAATAAGGATTCGTGACTTTGAAAGTTGGTTCCGGAGCATAATATTGGGTATCTGGAGCTTGGAACGCGGGTTCACTAGAAGATCGGTGGAGGGTAGCTTGCGGAGGGGCTACGAAAATAGGAGCAGATGTCGGAGCCGGGTATGCAGTTGTTTTGGCTGGTGAAGCATGGAAAGTTTGGGACGAGGTGCCGGGGTAGTGGTGGAAAGGGGTAAAACCTGGTGCATGCTGAGGGAAAAGATCAACGGTAGTGGGATTCTGGGCTTGTGCTAGTGGTGGGATGAAAGCGAGATTTTCTGTGTAGTTAGCGGGAAATGAAGATGGAGGATGCCCCCTGATCCAGGCTTGATACATTTCAGCCATTTGATGCTTCAACCTGTGGACCTCCTCTTTCAATTCAGACTCTGATTCTACAATCTCCCTCTGCGGGTCAACAACACCCGTGTCCGACACTTTGCTAGTCATGACTGCCTTGCGCTTTGATCTGGTATTATAGAGGTGACTTGCCAGGATGCCAACAAACTAACCACCTAAACAGAACCTGTCTTTTTATGCACACAAAATAACTTGGTCAGTTTTGAAGCATTTAACAGATAGGGAATCGCATATTGGGGATGCAATGCACCTGAGCAGTTAAACGTTTCTAAATGCTTTGCGACAGCTTATGTGTTTCATCCCGGCTCTTTTCCCAAATTTTGAATCCTGATTTTTCCTCTCTCCTTTTGCTGTGTCGCTCTTTCAATTCTCATTCTCTTTTTTTCTTTTGTTTGGCCCCTCTTTTCTTTCTTCCCTCCTTTTTTATTTTCCTCTCTCTCTTTTTTTTGTTTTCTTTTCTCTATTTTCTTTTAAGACTATGATCGAATCCTATGGGGATTGCCTATGTATCATGACGCCGCATGAATCAGATCATTACATAGTTCAGGGAAATAAATGCGAAATGATTTTTTTTCAATATTTCATTAATAAAATACATCTTTTGGATTTTCTATTACAAGGACTTAAAAGTAGTGATGACTACAAAAGAAAAATCTACAGACTCGAAATAAAGCAATAAGCAACCTTGACAAGGATGAACAAAACTCGAGGAAAGTAAAATACAGACTCAAAAACTAACTAAAAAAATCAAAAATACATAAGAGCCTCCACTGGTACTCCGGGGGCTTGCGGGACATCAGCCGGTCTCCGCACGGGCCTACGGGCAATATCTTCTTGAAGGTGGTCTAGGTCAACCATCACCTGTCGAACAAATGTCATTACAGAAGCAAAAAACATAGACTTGGTCATGTCTTCACATTCATGGCATTTCATTACAACATAATCAGCTATCTCTTTAATCCTCATTCTGATGACACCCTTTTCTTGAAGCAAACGTCCAATCTGCTGGGCCCGAGCCTCTAACACTTGTGTATCTGTATTGTTTTGGTCTTGTAACTGTTGCAGGCTTTCTTGTAGTTGGTAAATCAATGCATAGCAATGCTCTCTTTCTGTCTTGAAATCCTTTATTTGCTTGACCATTTCATTTTCCAGGGCAACCAGCTTTTTCTGTAAAATTGCTACTTCTTTGTCATATTTCTGCTTCAACTTGTGGGCTAATCTAGCATGTTCTTCTGCACTTTTGGCCAACTTTGCGTGAGCATTTAACAAGTCCTTTTCGGCCTTTGTCAAGTCAAAACCATAATCATGCACTTTCCGCCTTAGGTTGGTTATAATTTTCATACTACAATGTGGGGGGGAGGTAACCTCTTATGCCTAGGGGACACAGTGGGCATCACGTCTTCGCCTAGTGTTTCACAACTCTCGTTGATAACATTCATGAGGTTGCTAGGGAAGTCATCGGTAGGAACGTTGGGGAAGTCACATGTTACTTCAGTCATCTCTCTTTAGTTACCTGCCATGTAGATTTTTGTATGTGCAAAGAAAGGGGAAAATCTTGGGGTTTGTGAGGTTAGTGACTCACGTCAGCTGTAGATCTAAAGGAGACTAAAAATTTAACTAAGAATTCCCAACAGACGGCGCCAAACTGTTTGACCAAAAATATCAATTTTAGTTTAATCAGTTACATTTAAATGAAGGAGAGTTAATCTTAGTTAAAAATAATATCTTAAAGATATTGTTGTCGGGATTGTGGCAATTAATTATTATATTTATCCGAATGGCAATGAGTATAAGCAATAATAATGATATTCAATGATCCAAAAAGGTGAAGTATGACATTCAATAGCAATAAATGGTATTTATATAAATAAAATGTGGGAGTCACCCGTAAAGGGATGAGATCAATGGATATTCTTTCTGACAATGATTAATGATTGAAAAGCCTTTGAACATTTGGGTTATTCTTGGATCAAGTGGAAATGATAGGCAAGAATCTTGATAAAAAGGTTGTTTTTGTATATATGAAATAAGGCCAGATTCTCTCTTACGAAGTCAATGTGTTCTTTATAAATGAATATCTCATGTCCCCTATGATTGTGTCTCTTTTTAATTAAAAGGAACATGTTCCTAGAAACCCTCATGGTACAAGTGCAAAGAATATCCACTAAAATGTTCTCTTTAATGTCCTATCTTGAAACTAGCCGTTATAACTCTGTCAAGGGTATTCAGCCTCGACCTCGATCTTTGATGACTCCTTGACCTTAATTCTTGCTGACTCTTCGACTGCAACCTTCGTTGTTCCCTGAAGAGACTTACCCTAGTAGTTGTACCATTAGGGTTTCTAGGAACATGTTCTTACTCCCCCTCTTTAAAAAATAGGGTTATCAATTATCAACACACACTTTACTCTTTTGTGTGTCACATCACAGGATTTTCAATCATAAAATACACCACGAACCTGCTCGTGCACTCAAAACCCTGGCAAAAATACGTAAAATAACACCTAACTACAAAAGAATAAAATAAAAAGAAACATGGGTTGCCTCCTAAGCAACGCCTGATTTAACGTCGGGACATGACGCAGATTACCATTAATTGAAATGAATCATCTCCACAACGTGGCCATCACCAACTTTTTCCAAATAGTGCTTCACCCGGTGACCATTGACTCAGAATACCTCATCATTTTTTTTCTCCAAGTCCAATGCACCAAAGGGTGTCACACCCACGACTTCAAACGGGCCACTACATTTAGACTTTAACTTCCCGGGAAACATCCTCAACCGTGAGTTGAACAACAACACAAGGTCACCCTCTTTGAACTCTTTGTTCCAAATGTACTTGTCATGAAGATATTTTATCTTCTCTTTGTATAAGGACGAACTTGTATATATGCATGGTACCAGAACTCATCCAACTCATTCAAATGTGCAACCCGCAAGTTTGTAGCTGCATTCCAATTAAGATTCAATTTCTTCAAAGCCTGCATGTCTTTGTGCTCAACTTCCACCGGAAGATGACAAGCTTTGCCGAAAATTCAATTATATATATTCGATTAAAACTTACTATAATTGAATTAAATTGTATCAATACAACTTAATACAATTTAAGTTTTATTCAATTATATTAAGCTGTATTAATACAATTTAATTCAATTATAATAAGTTTTAATTGAATATAATTGAATTTTCAATTGATCCACTAATGAAGTATCCGAGCAAAGTACTAATAAGGTGATCAAAAATAAAACATTCAAGACTGTGTCGATTGTACACATCTTGGAGCATCTAGTCACTCATTATACCGGAGCATCTAGTCACTTAAACTGCAAGATTTGTTTTCTTATTTAGTCACCGATCAAGCATTCGAGTATGAACAATTGAGAATAAATCATCAACGCTAGTCATATGTATGTAAGTGTAAATTATCATAAATAAAATAAAATCATATACTCTATTAGAATCTATTACACATATACGGATATGAAGTGTAATTTATACGAAAGCACACATATGATTAACATTATATATAGTTGTTGTATCCAACATGCTATATATATATATATATATATATATATATATATATATATATATATATATATATATATATATATATATATATTGTAAATAACAATAATTTATAAGTGATTGACTATTTTTTACCACTAATACCGACCAAAATCGGTCGGTATATTCATAATAATTTTAAAAACTTATTTTTGTTATGGGGAGTTCTTGGAGGGAGGGAGCCGAAGGTCTATCGGAAACAGCCTCTCTATCCTAAGGTAGGGGTAAGGTCAGCGTATACACTACCATCCTAAGACCCCGCTATTGGGATTATACTAGGTTGTTGTTGTTGTATTTTTGTTATGGGAAAAAAATAGTTGAGCCTAGGCGGGAAATATTAAATCAAAATCTCCGACAGAATTCGGTCGGTATACTTGAATTTTTTTAATTAAAATTTGTTTTTTGTAGACATCGGTTGAAATTTTTTTATGTGTCAGACAAATCACTGTTTCATTATTGTGGGACCACGTTTTCCGACCGAAAGTTGGTATTTTTAGTAAAACTTTTTACTTGACTTTTGCGACCAATCTAGATATTTTCCAACCGATTTCGGTCGGTTTTCTCTTCCCACCAATTTCGGTCGGTATGGTTTGGACGGATTTTAGCAGATTTCTAGTAGTGATACGTGGTTTATAGACACGTGAATTAATTTGTTTCAAAAATAATAAATGAATTAGATAAAAATGTAAGACTTAGACTTGAAATTGAAATGAAACGATAGATATCTCAGTCCTGGGCACAGAGCTACAGGAGGTAGTAAGAACATAAATAAGCAAGAAAGTAAAGTGTTATTGAGCTTTGATAGAATATAGTATATGCTTGCCAGAAACTTCGTTGCCCTACAATAGTGGTAGAGCTCACTATTTATATTTATACCTAGGGAACAAGGTCCTAAGATCAAGCCCCGCTTTAATGAAAATTATGAGGGTCATTGAAGAATGTATAACAGTGGGCAGTGAATGCCATAATCTCTGTAACGGATCATGCACTTAATGCTATACAATATTCTTCACTGAATACTATCGGATGACATGCATTTATTTTGTCTTTATGGATATCATTCTCTCCGATGACAAGCGAGATCATTTCCTTCGCGTTTAAATGTCTTCTATCTTCGGCTCCACGTGTCTCCTTCTCACGCGATCATCAAATATGAACATATTTTACCCCATACAGTTAGTCCCCCTACTTTCCGGTGGCATAACTTTGTGTCACCGGGAAGTTGGTAGAGATACCTTTCTTGGAGATAAATTTTGACACCCTCTGAAAAGTTTCTGACGGTTGATTAGACGCACGCCTCTCCACATTTAATGCCGCGAACACGTGTCATCCCATGATACAACATCATTTTTGCCTGTTATTGAGGTAATTATTGCCACAATTTTAGCTGTCTATTCCTTTACTTATACGCATCAAGCTTTTTCATTTACACTTCATAACTCTTCAAACTTTCTCAAACTCTTATTACATAACTCGTACTTTGTCTTCAACCTTTATTTAACCTTCTTCTTGAGAGAAAACTTTCTTTCTTTTCTGATAAAAATGGCCTCTTCTTCTAGAAACCCTAGTTCCTCAAAGAACAAAGGTAAATCTGATGATGCTGCTCCTCCTACGGTGAGCACTATCATCCCAAAGAGTCTTGTCACAACTAAGGACTTCGAACAGAAGTATCATTCCGCTCAACCTCATACCTGGGCCGTTAGCGTATACCCTTCTTCCATCCGCCCTTCCAGTATTCCTGCTATGAAGGAAGACAACCATTGCCAAGATTTATACATTATCGCTCCTGATCTGGCGGAGCGGGTAACCTTACCCAAGAAAGGTTTTACGTATTTTTATACATACTTTTTCACTTTGGGGCCGTTTTCTTTGAGTGGATAACTTGATTTCATGATCATGTAGTTCTGCATCCGCTACCAGGTTTTCATATCACAAGTAAGTCCTTCTGTGTGGAGGACAGTCGCTTGTCACATGCGCTTATGCGAGGAGACGGGAGAGGAGCTAACCCTAGCTCAATTAATGAATCTTTATTCCACCAAGATATTTCGTGGGGGAATGATAAATTTCAGAAAGCGTGGCCACCATGATATGCTATCTAGCATGGATGATGATAACGACCATGGGTGGATGGAACGGTTCGTTACAGTTGCCAACAGTGACATCATTCTGGCCACTGCTATATCCTTTCTGGAATTATGGAACCGCTCTCGTAAGTTCACCATTTGTCTTTTCTTCCGTTAAAGATTTTCCTATATCGTTATTGACCCTTCTCCTTAAACTCATTTCAACAACTCGATGGAACCGGGTATGCTTCTCTTTCTTTATGACCTTCGTGTAACTCGTCTAACCTTAGCGTTTCTTCATGATCTCATCACTTTGTTTTTTAGGCCTCGGTGCTTCATCATAAAAGCTTCATTCGGTCTTAGATGGAAGTAAGCCAGCTCGAGTTCGAGATCAAGGAGAAAGTCTGGCAGAAGGACATGTACAAGGCTCTCAGCGAGCAAAAATATAAGGCCCTCAAAGACCTCCCCATTCTCCAAGATGATCTGGAAAAAGCTCAAAAGGAGGCTTCATTTGTGAAACATGAGTGTCGTACCGGTCGAGAAGGTAAGGATATTTGAGGTTAAAAATGAGAGGCTAAGCATACTAGCTAACGACACAACCTTACAGGTCAAAGAGAAGATAAACCTAATTGACCAGCTCGGGGCCGAGATGAACAAGGTCAAAGCTTCGGTCGAGGTGTTGTGGAGTAGGGTGAACCTCCTGGCCTCGGAAAAGGAGGCTGCTAAAGAGTAGTTGGCATCGGTCAAGGACCAGCTTAGGGTGATGATCGATAAGGCCGACAAGTGGTCTCGGCTAAATAACGAGCTCCGAGTACAAATAGGTTCGGCCATTTCGGAACGGGACGACCTCAGCCGGGAGTATACCGTGTTGAAGTCCAAGTTAGAGGCATATTCGGCCGATTCCTCTGAGATCGAGGAGATGCTGGCCTAATATAAAAATGACGTGGAAATAACTAAGGCCCGCTTGATAACAAAGGCCGAGTACATAAAGTGGCTATCCCAGAGGGAGACACTCGAGGAGATTCACACCCAGAGGTTTGATCTAGCGGCCGATATTGAAGAGGCCAAGAGGCTCGAGGCCGAGGCTAAAGAGATATATGAGCCCGAGGGTACTGGTACTGAATCGGGCTATGGTGAATAGTGGACGAAGATGCCTTATTTTATTTTTCGTTTTCTTTTGTACTTTTTTTTTGTTCATTTTGAGGCCGCTTTATCGCCTTTGTAAATATTTTTGCAATATATATATAAAACATTTCCCTTCGGCCATAATGAGTCTTTCACTTTTCAGTATCAATTTGCAACTCTTTATTTCAAAAATGTCATTAATGCCTTAGCATATAATTGGACATAATCTAGAGTGCTCATTCTCCCGAATCCCGGATGAGGCCTGATTTCGATAACAACTCTGAGTTTTTTAGGTTTTGAAATACCCAATAAATATGAAGACTTTAATATACTTGAATGTTTCAGTCATACACGATGATGTTTTGCCGAGGGCGACCTTTTAATGGGTTTTAATCATATGTAAGGACCTTATTTTCTTAGTACAGACTTGGACGTCTCCAAGCCGTTTTGAGTTGGCCGAAGCCTTTCATATTCGTGCCCTGCCTAATAGGCTTGGTACCTCCGGGATTCTATAGCCCGAGCTGTCCGCTTTTATTATCGGACAACAGTCCCCGATTCGGGAAGGCCCATACGCTCTAGATTTAGGATCCGTTATTTGTTCTAAGTAACTCAACGAATATATCGATGGTGAAAATGTAACGTGATAAAATATATAGGGAAAATTTCATTCATTACTTTGCATGTAGAATACATAATCGGAGGCGCATAATATTTCTGCCATGGCAAGAATGAGCTACACGGGTACGGTTTATTTGACTGTTTGACTCTTACAATGAATTCTAATAATCGAGCCTTGGATTTAATATCAAATAAGAACACCTCTTAACGATCCTAATTTAAGGCGTAATGACCCCCCAGTATTTGAGACTGGGTTTGTGAGGGCACGAAAATTGTCGGATTAGTACAGGTGGTCAGCAATTCTAGACTCAGGCCAGTATTCGAAACTAAGGTAGCACATTTTATTGTTGCCTCATTAAAAACCTTGTTGTAAAACTCACTTCGAGAAAAAATCGATCCAAGAAAAAAAGAGTACAACACGTGCTTTTAGACCTAGTTGTCAAATTTACCCTCGACCGAGTACCTGCATAAGTTAGTCCAAAGCATAACAAATTTCAAAGTAAATTGTGTCTGTACCTTAGTAGTAGTGCCGCTTTAAGTGTGCCACGTTCCAGTTGTTCGGTAGTTACACACCATTCCCTGACTCGAGCTTATAAGAGCCTTTCCCTGTTATTCCGACAACTCTATACGGACCTTCCAGTTCGGGCCAAGTTTTCCCTCGTTCGGGTTCTGGGTATGTAGAATAACTTTCCTTAATACCAAGTCCCAAACTTGCAAATGTTTAAGGTTATCCCTTCGGTTGTAATACCTCCCTATTCGTTGCTTTTGGGCAGCTAACCGAACCAGGGCGACTTCTCGCCTTTCGTTCAATAAGTCCAAACACATGGCTATGGCCTCGTCGTTTGATGTCTCAGTAGTATAATGGAACCTTAGGCTTGGTTCCCCTCACCTCGACCGGGATTAGAGCTTCCACGCCATAGAATAAAGAGAACGGGGTCGCACCGGTACTTGACTTCGAAGTCATTCGATATGCTCACAAGATTTCGGGCATGATTTGTTTCCACGTTCCCTTCGAATCGGTCAATCTCTTCTTCATGTTTTGGAGTATAGTTTTGTTTGCTCGCTCTGCTTGTCCATTCCCACTAGGGTGGTAAGGTGTAGATAAGATCTTTTTAATTTTATGGTCTTCGAGAAACTTACTTACCTTGCTGCCGACGAACTGCTTCCCGTTGTCGCAAACGATCTTGGCTGGTATCCCGAATCAGCATATTATATGATCCCGGAAGAAGTCAATGACCTCTTTCTCCCGAACCTTTTCGAAGGCCTAAGCTTCGACCCACTTGGAAAAATAATCGATCTTTGAAACTCGTTACATTTTCATACGAAGTCTTTTGCGTCCTTCTCCATCTCCTTCCAGTAGTAATCGACTCTGATCAATTTTCGAACTAGTGATTCTGCTCCCGAGTGGTTTCCAAAAGTGCCTTCGTGTACTTCTCTCATGGCGTAGTCGGTCTCCCCAGGACCCAAGAACCTAGCTAGGGGCCCTAAAAAGGATCTTTTGAACAATTTCTCTTCGACCAAGCTGAACCTAGAAGCTTTAGCACGTAGGTCTCTTGACTCCTTGGGAACCGATGGTAGTTTTCCTTTCCCCAAGAAGTCTATGTTTTTGTTTCTCCGGTTCCAAGTCAAGCTTGTCGAGTTCATCTCGACGTAGCCATCTTCTACCACCGAGTTCATCAACTGTACTACTGCTCAGGAGTCAAATTCATCGGAGTCAACTGACAATCCCAAATTGGCCAATGCATCGGCCTCGTTATTTTGATCCCGAGGTACGTGTTGTATAGTCCATTCCTTGAAATGGTGTAAGGTCACCTACAACTTATCCAAGTATCTCCGAATCTGTTCCTCTTTCACTTCAAAAGTCTCGTTGACTTGGTTCACGGCAAGGAAGGAGTCACATTTGGTCTCGATCACTTCGGCCTCAAGCTCTTAGCCAGCTCTAGACCTGCAATCATAGGTTGCTACCCGGCTTCGTTATTAGTCAGTTTTACAGTTCTAATAGACTGCCTAATTATGTTACCCGTAGTTAGTTTTAATACGATGCCCAGTCTGGACCCCATTACGCTTGAAGCACCGTCCGTGAATAGGTCCCGATCCCCGGGCTAATCCCCGAAATGAGCAATAACTCCTTCTCAACCTCGGGAACCAAGGCCAGCGTAAAGTCGGCAACAAAGTCCGCCAAATTCTGATATTTTATGGTTGTTCGAGGTTTATACTCGATATCGTGCCTGCTAATTTCTATGACCCATTTGGCCAGCCGGCCCGAGAGCTCGGGCTTATGCATGACATGCCTCAGCGGGTACGAGGTCACGGCACATATGGGGTGGCATTGAAAGTACGATTTAAATTTCCTAGAATCGCTTAATAAGGCGAGCGCTAATTTTTCTAAGTGTGATACCTTGTTTTGGCATTGCCTAGGGTCCTATTAATATAATATATAGGAAATTGCCTACTTTTTTTTTTCTCGGACCAGGACAGCACTTACCGCTACCTCGAAAACTGCCAAGTAGAGGTATAACTGTTCGTCCTCCTTCGGAGTGTGCAGCAAGGGAGGGCTCGACAGGTATCGCTTGAGGTCTTTATGAATATCACTCTCTGATGACAAGCAAGATCATTGCCTTCGGATTTGACTCTCTTTTGTCTTCGACTGCACGTGTCGCTTTCTCATGCGATCATCAAATAGAAACATATTTTACCCCATACAACAAGAAAGACCAAGATCTTTAACTTTAATAAAATGATGATACTACTTTTATTTGTCGACAAATATAATCTTAGATCACTTGTACCGACTAACTCAAACAATTGGACTCATTGTAATAATCTTCCTTGTTCTAGAACTTTATGCAGTACACAAATATAAACATTATGTTCATTATGGCATGATTGTGATAGTCAATCTCTTGGTAGAAAAGAAAGTGAAGTCCACCTACTCACTGAGAAAATAACTGGGCACAAAAGGTAATTTTGACATATGTTTCTGTTCAGTCTTTTCATAGAAGTCTGAATCATGAATTATTAATGGGTTAGGAATGTTGTATCTTTCCATTCCAAATCATTTGCTAAAGACAAAAAAATGAATGAATTCCAAGTTATTTCCTAACCACTTTTGGAACCCCCACCCCACCCCACCCCACCCCCATAATTGAGAATCGTTTTACATCATCCTTTTTTGACTTTATTGCTATAGTCAACTCTACCCCCCGATCCCACTACTTTTCTTTTGGTTGATGATAAAAGTCCAAACCCTAAAGGGGTTAGGACCAATATGTTAATTATCATGGAGTCTCTGTTAATACCTAAAAATTAAGGTATATTACCTACTACAACAAATTAACTCTTTAAATTAAATCCGTTTCCCGAACATAAGATCATCTGTGGGGAATGCTTATATCTATTTGTTTTCTTCCTTCTTTTTCTTAATTTTGTTTTCTCTTGTCTATGGTTTTCCCCTGTAGGCCATTTGAATATAGTACTAATTAAAGTGAATATCCAAAAGCTTCCAAGAAGTAAAGAAACAAAAAAGGAACAGCTAAAATGCTTAATCTTAAGTTACTTTAAGTTGGATTCTGCACTTCTTTGTTTGGTTGGTATTATAGTGCGTGATTAATCGATTATTAGCTGCGGGTTTGGAAAAACCTAATAGTCTTTGTTTAGATTCGTATTTGTATAAAAAAATTCATTAAATATATAAATATTTAATTGCGAATCTTGTAACTAAACGAGCTTTAAGTCCGATAACAAATTCAAAATTAACTCATAAACTTCAAATTCAGGCTTCACCTCTTTGCGCAATTCAGAGTTTACGATTCTTCCTCTTAGCATGTAGCAGCTTTTTGCATGATCACAAATCATTCATGGCTTGCCTTACGTATGTATTAGTAAACGAAACCAGTACTTTCATAAGAATGTGAGAAATGATGTTACTCACTATTTAATACAGTATGTTTGAAAAATATCGAAAAAGAAAAGGAAAATGAAGGGGAAAAGTAATTGAAAATTACATAACCTATAAAATCCAAGAACCAATGCATTCACATTTTTTATATACTACTGTTTTATCAGTTGTGCTTTGATTCTTTGACTCGCTATATTAATGGAAATTGTATATCCTGTCTAGGAAAACCAAAAATAGCAAGGCAAACTAGTAAAGTACAAAAAATGGAAAAAAAGTTTGTGAAAATTAAAACTCCAAGCAATTTATACCATATACTATACCTGCAGATAAAAGAGGAGCTTCTATGTGAACATTTCTAACAGTGGTTTCTCCTCCAACAGTCAAGTAACTGGCACTGGTTATTCCAGGTACTACTATTTTAAAACTTTGGAATATCTTGGAAAAAAGAGTCTTCAAGGAGAAGGTCAGGCCAGATAGAAGGTGGAGCTCCTTCATTGCTGAGTGCTCTCTCGCTATCTGGTTGAAAAAGATAGTCCGGAAGCTTCCTCTCTTCCGGTAAGCAAGATGAGACCACCATTTCTGATGAATTTTCTTTTCTTCTCTGATCATTTGTTAGCGAAGGACGAGGAGGAGAAGGAGATAGAGCAGAAGGAATCCATGGAGAAGTAGGTGATAATGTTTCTCCATTGCTCAAAACAGTAAAGTCAGTGTTTTGAGGCCGAACCTTATCTTTGTTTATTAAATTTTGGAAACTACAAGAGGTTTGTAATTCAGGCAAATGTGAAAAAGGGATTAAATCTTGAGCTTGAAGACTTGAATTAGGTGAGGAAATTAAGTGATTTTCCATATGGTTGTTAGTGCCTAAGAATTGGCTATCTTTCAATGAAGAAAGTGAATTTAAAAGATTGTAAGCTTCAATATCTTGGATAGAAGTATTGAAACTGATGTTATTGTGAGTTTGGAGGAGATTTTGCAAGTACTGATGTTCCATCAACTCCTTCAAATTTGCCAAAGCTATAAGATGTTGTAAGCTGTTAAAAATATCAGTTCGAGGTCTGTGAGTCATTGGATCATACCCCATCTGAATTAACTTCTTCTTTAAATGAGTATTCCAGAAGTTCTTGATTTCATTATCAGTTCGCCCTGGTAGATGAGTTGCAATTGCAGACCACCTTGAACAAGATAAAAAGATAAAGAGTTTAACTTCTATACTTTAACGTAAAAGAAACTTTACAATATTAAGTCACCTAAGTAATTCTTTATATATAGATAATCGTATATAAAAAGTTAGAATAGTAACTTGAAAACTAAGACATGAAATGTTATCTGCTACAATAGGTTAAAATACATTGGTATTAAAAATTTAGTTTTACGCTATTAATGCATATGAGTTAAATCCGATAACGAAATATTCAAATTTTCAAGCCATAGCCAAATTTATTGAAGAAAGTGAAATAATTACTTGTTGCCAAGGACAGCATGGAGATTGAGAATTGTTTGTTCCTCTTCTTGAGAAAACTTGCCTCTTTTAATATCAGGCCTAAGATAATTAGTCCAACGCAATCTGCAACTCTTTCCACATCTATTAAGACCTGAGCATGCAACATCAAAAAAAAATATTATTTCTTTAAATTATATGTGACCAGGAGGTCACGGGCTCGAACCGTGAAAACAGCGGCCTCTTGCAGAAATGCAGTATAAGGCCACGTACAATAAACCCTTGTGGTCCGGCCCTTCCCCGGACCTCGTACATTGCGGGAGCTTAGTGCACCGAGCTGCCATTTTTAATCACATGAGAAAGAATTCTGGAATCAAAAATTCATGTTGTAAATTGTGTATATACCTGCAAGTTTAGGGAGGGCTCTCCAGCTGCCATGGCCATGTTTATTGATATAATTGGTGAGTTTTTGATCTTCTTCAGGAGTCCAAGGTCCTTTCTTTAGACCATTTTCCTCACAGCAAGGAGACCTTCCCATTTTCTAATTATAGTTTAATTACCCTCTGATTTGGTTGCCTCCTTCAACTCCTACTAAATATAACTACTCAAAGTTGAAATGCTGATTACTGTTATATATAATACTCTTTGCCTTTGTCCTAATGTTGTACTGTGTATCAGTGGAACATGACTTACGTGGGAGCTTATTATTTGTTTATACATTTACTGAAATGTCATTCATAACCCTCTGCTACATATTTCTGTTTGGATTCAAGTGACTTAAGTTGTATACACACTGTAAACAATGTTTACCTACACTATAAGTCTAATTTAACATGTTACAGCAAATTACTATATGTACTAGCTAGGCTATTATGTTTATTATAACAATTTACCTATAATTATGTTGTAAGTAACGTACTATTAAAAAAAAAAAAGAAATTAACGACGGATAAATTCTGTAGTTAAATAGATAATTCGCCGCTAATCATTAGTGATGGAGTTCGTAGCCAATTCCAGTTTTTTTTAATAGTATGTAATATATTATTTACATTGTGGAGTTTATAGAATGTAATTAGCTTGTTCTATAGACTCCATATATGAGCTCCTTATAATCCAACAATTCCCAGGCATAAAATTAACTACAATTATCTGGGACTCATGCACAGCTTTCTACCCACCGAAGGCGGAGTTAGAGTGGGTTTTCTATGTTTTAAGTTTTAACCGTATCTATTGCTTTCGACTCGAACGATGTATACATATGAAAAATAATTGTTTACCCTTAAAAATGAGTAACAATTAAATTTGTACGCGGTTTAAAGGATACATGATTTAATTCAATACGAATGATCTGAGAACATCAAATAATTTGACTAAAGAGAGAATGAACGATCAAACCAAACGTAATGGAACAATCAAGCTTGGTCTGAAGTTGAACACTGAAATTCGGCCTCGCTTGAACCCTCGATATGGGCTCAAATGCAATTAAAGAAGAGAGTAACTCAAAAACACTTTTAATAATAGCTAGACAACAAAAATAAACTTTTATTGCTTTGATATGCGTGTCAATAGTGCGTTAGAATGAAAAGCATTCTCCCATTTATATAGTAGGAGAATTTCAATCCTAGTACAAGTCTAAATAAGGCAAAAATCTTCTTTTTCCGGTAAATATCGATCTGCAGTTGATACCGGATGGAATTTGTGCAGTAATATCCGGTTGAGGCCGAATATTACGGCTCCCTACTTGTCATTCTCGACCATTTACTTTTTCCCGTAGTCTCGAAACTGTACTTGGCCCAGATCCATTGTTTAACCGTATCTGATCCCAGATACATTGTTCATCCCTCCCGAACTCCGACAGGAGGGACCCTTCGGCTTCGCTTGAAATTACATTGGACTGTGCTTCCCTCTCGTGTCTCTATTAGGGAATCAGGGGTAACATTGTCCCTGATTTTACCCGTACATAGATTAGTCCCCTCACTTTGCGGTGAGCTGATTTATCGAAGTGACGAGAAATAATTAATTAACCCCGGTTCCTTCTTCCGTATACTACAATCGGGTCGATAGTTAGTGAAATTTCCCATCAGTCGCGTCATTCTAACTTCGGACATGTGTCAGCCGCCGGTTGATCGTCCTCGAATGTGAAACGTTATGCATTAATTACCACTTCTCTATAATAGCTTCGGTCCTTTTTTCGCTTTTTTACTTTCCGATTCCAGAACTCCTCAATTTACCCCTGAACTTTTCACTTGCTTTTAACCCCTTCACATCTTCATCTCTCCATCTCCAAATATTCATACTTCATCCTTGAACCTTTAAGTTTGACCTTCAGATCTTCATCCTCATCTTCAAATCTTCATACTCGCCTTCATATATTCATATTTTTCAGAACTCGATGGCAAAGACTTCGTAATCCATGCTTTAACAGACCGTCCCTTAAACTTCTAACCCGTCCACGGATGCTGAGGTGGCCATACCTGAAGTGACCCCGGAACCTTCCATGAAAAACTTCATCCCTGGAGGTTGCTCTATAGAAAATGACTTCAAGGTCGAAAAAGCTTCCAGTCAATAGGATCGAGGTGAGGAGGTATGGAGGTACATATGCTCCATCACCGAGGACACGCTCCCTACAGTTCAGAAGGACTGCAAATGTATCGGCAAAGAATTGGTCGTCCCCGATCCTGATGAGGACATCACCAAACATGTGGAGGTGTATCTAAGCACCGGCATGGGCCTTTATGAAATTATCTGTAAGTATAGCAAACGAACCAATAGAATTCGGAGGCAAGTTGTGATACCATATTATCGCTCCCTTGGATAAGGTTTCCCCAAATTGTTTCAACAAAACTGACTCGATCTAGTCGTCTTCCAAGTTATTTCCTTTGATTGCGCATGTATAGGAGGTTACATGCTCGTTTGGATTTGTGGTCCCATTATACTTGGGAATGTCGGCCATTCGAAGCCTCTTTAGATCGGCTTTGGTGCCACGCTAGGGAGGAAAGGCTTCTGAATGAATCTTTTGGAATTCGGCCCCTTCAATATTGGGGTTGCTCTCGGGATATGATCGACCCTAGAGTTATAAGTTTCCGCCTCTTGTAGTTGGCCTCTATCTTTTTCTCTCCAGACTCCAACCGCTTTGTCAATGCTTCGAGCATCTTCATCACCTCGAAAGTTTTCTCGAGCCCGAATTCATCCAGTTCCAAGGCAACTTGTTCATCCCTTCGAGTATTTTCTCTGATTCGCTCGGGCTCGATCCTTTTAGGGACGTGACTTTGGGTCTGCAACTACGCTATTGGTGCTTGTTGAGCTTGCAATATTTTGAAAATCAACCGCAAGCTAACCCCATCACCTTCCCCTTCGAGTGCTTCTCGAGCCGATGGTCGGGGTACCCCCGCGAATGCTATTTTCGAGGCCGGTTAGCAGATTGATGTTGATGGCAACCTGTGAGTTAGCGTCGACCGGGTCAGCGACTGGTACGTCATTGGGATCAACATGGGCACTTCATTCCTAGGTACCACATTATTGTTTTCGCCGTGGTGGCCTGACTCGGCATCAACGCTCAAGTGAGCAGACTGAGAATTTGACATCCTTAGGTTAACCTGAAATCTAAACTTCAAAGAACAAGTGTAAAATAAGGTGTGTTATGGAGATTCGTATCAAATCACCACTATTATCCTTTGCCCCACGGTGGCGCCAAACTATTTACCCTTAAAAACGAGTAACAATTAAAATTTGTATGCAGTTTAAAGGATATATGATTTAATTCAATACGAATGATCTGAGAATAACAAGTAATTAGATTAAACTGAGAATGAATGATTAAACCAATCGTAATAGAACAATCAAGCCTGGTTTGAAGTTGAACACCGAAATTCGGCCTCGATTGAACCCTCAATATGGGCTCGGTTGCAATTAAAAGAAGAGAGTAACTGAAGAACACTTTGAATAATAGCTAAAAGATAAAAATGAAGTTGTATTGCTTTGATATACGTGTCAACAGTGTGTTAGAATAAAAGAATTCTCTCATTTATATAGTAGGGAGATTTCAATCCTAGTACAAGTCTAAATAAGGTAAAAATCTTCTTTTTCTGGTAATTGTCGATCCGCAGTTAATATCGGACGGGATTTGCGCTGTAATATCCGGTTGAGGGAGAATATTATGGCTCCCTACTTGTCATGCTCAACCGCTTATTTTTCCCGTGGTCTCGAAACTGTACTTGGCCCATATCCGTTGTTTAGCCCCCCTTCCCCCCCCCCCCCCCGATCCTAGATATGTCATTCATCCCTCCTGAGCTCCAACACGAGGGACCTTCGGCTTCGCTTGAAGTTTCATTAGACCGTGCTTCCCTCTCATGTCATTAAGGAATCACGAGACACGTTATAATCTAAAAGCAATTAATTAGATCATCATGTGGCTTAGCTAGAGAATAAGTGTTGATAATCAAGCCTAATTAATTATCAAAATCAAGTTTACACAAATAAAAAGAAACTTCCGCTAGTTCACACCCTGGTTTCTACTACTCCGTTACTATCTTAAAAAAAAAAAAAAAAGGACTCAAGAACCGAAGCTGATTGTAACCTATTTGACCCTACTGGGATTTGGTTAGAAAGGAAGTTGGTGCAGCAAACTCTTCGAGTTTTCACCAGCCGACAAATTAAATTTCTTTATCTATTTTTTTAATCATCTGGTATTTTGAAACTTCGAAGGAAAGTATGGCGTAACTAGTAAAGCTGTTGTCAAGTGTGATCAGGACGTCATGGGTTCGAACCGTGAAAATAGTCTTTTGCAAAAATGCTAGATAGGTCGCGTACAATACACCCTTGTGGTATTGCCCTTCCCCGGACCATGCGCATAGCAACAGCTTAGTACACCGGACTTCACTTATTTTATTCGAAACTCACAGGCCGATTAAACAAACCTTAATAAAACCTTTAATGGCTGATTTCCTAACTATGTCCTTGTCCCCTTATTCGTTGTCCTCTATCGTAGAGGTGACAAGATGTAAAGTTAAGGGATGGAGAGGATATTGAGTTTTTCTTAATGTAACTTTTATTAAATGTTAAAAAACAGATAATTTTAGTCGAATTATTTTGGTAATTAGGAATAATTGAATAAATTAATGCCCTTTGTAACAAGGAAGGTAATTGCATAATTATTTATTTTCCTTGTGAATATTATTTAGTTATTTGTTTTTTTTTTTGTGAAACATTAGTTAATCTTCTATTAATTTACACGTTCCAAATTTGAATTTTCTAGTTTTATTCCTTATCTTATCATAATCAAAATATTTTACAATGTCACCAAGACAAGGGACGACCCTATGCACAAAATTGGGAAAACAGATAGGTTAGGTTCAGACATCAAGGGAAAAGGGTTCTTGTTTAACAAGCAAGTTACCTAGAAAAATTATCTTTTATATACCTAACAATGTGATATATATATATATATATATATATATATATATATATATATATATATATATATATATATATATATATATATATATATATATTGGGTTGACTTTATTATGAGCAGTCTAATATCCGATGCAACTTGAAATAACGTCGTATACGCACATCAAAATTTGATAAAATGTTAACACCATTTTGGAATTGGAATACCTCAGTATATCCTCATTTCCAAGTTGATAGAAAAATCTATTATAGCCCAAAGTGGCAAAAATTGCTGAATGTGGTATTAAAAGGAGATTAAAACTACTAATAAGGATGAGCCGTCTTGTTTAACATATTTGGGTAGGAGCGGTAAAATTATGTATGAATATTTGACTATATATACTAGATTGATCTCTCTCCTCACAAAAAAAAATATACGACTATACATACATTGTCTAAATCTAATTCTCTATACATATAGTAATATAATATAAAATTTTATATACGAATTTATGCTAGTATAAAAATACAATAAAAGAGTGACATGCGCTAAGCTCGTTGAGTAAACAATTTCACGTATAAAATAGTTGATAATAAGTTTAATTTTTCTATTTCTGCACAAATATTTATAATTTTTTTGTTACACAATCAGGTTAAATTACCGACAATAAAATGTAATACCTCTTTGTAATAAGTTTTCTGATATCTTAACCTGAAAAATATAGTATAATAACTTGTTATAACCAATTATGCTGCCAGACTTATACTGCCATCGTATATAAACTAAATCATTTTCTGATATATAATATGTGAATGTCTTGTCTTTGCATGGGAATGAACGCAGGTACGTGGCAACTAGCGTCTTACAAAATCCTAGTTTAGAAGTAGTATTAGGTGAAAACCCAATCCAGCAAGCAAATAAGTTGTTTAGCTGACAGTAACACAATGTTGAAATTCTTACTAAATAGTAATTCTTTTCTGGTTACATCACTTCCTCTTTTAAACTAATCCCTGCTTTCTTTTTATAAATTAAAATTTTAATTTTTTTAAACTTAAAACATTTGATCTAGTTAGTTGGTCCACCAGACAATGAACCTTCGTGGAAGAAGCAATCTTTTTTTTGGGTTTCCATCTGGTGTCCGGTTTTCATATTAGGACCCGACTAAATCCGGATTCACGTTGGGAAGCCCCACATTGGGGTAAAGTGCTCCCTAACAAAGGCGACTTTATACCAGAGACTCGAACCCGAGACCTCTGGTTAAAGATGAAGGAATACTTACCACTCCATCCAGTGACGTATCTAGTCTTATAGCTATGGGTTCAATTGAACCCATAACTTTCGAGACGGGGCATAAATTTATGTGTAAAAATTTACTAAAATTATAAAAAGAATAGTGAATATGAACCAATAACTTTAAAAATATGACGGGTTCTATATAAACTCTTTAAATGTTGAACCCATAAAATTTAAATCTTGAATCTGCCTCTGAGTCTATCACAACCTTGTTGGTGGAAGAAGCAATCTTTATGTGGATAAAAATTGAAGTCTTGACTGTTGCTTTCCAGGAGAAAACCTTAACTAACTTTCGTGAAGAAGGGGTTAATGAAGGTAAAAAATTTCTTTGGTTTTTTTTTTAAAGTAAAATATGTGCCGACAGCAATAAGAGGAGACAGAAAAAGAAAAAGAAAAAAAGGATTTCAACAAAATTGCGTTGTTAGTAGTTTGACTCAATGTGGGGAATTGATGCTGATATGCACATCCATACATGATACATTCCTTTTAATTTATCTGACATATAATTTTTAAATAGTTAAATAAAACTAACTCTATCTTAAATAAAAAGTGTATTATTTAATCCAGGATCATGAGCAAGTGCATAAATATACTCCTAAATGATAGTGAATATAGAACGTTGTGTTGTTGCGATCTATCTGGCTATAAATATCTTTGGATTTCTTCCATTTGAAATTTGATTTTGCCTTCGAACAGGCTTCACCTTCAAAGGAGAGTAAACGATCTGCATACAACAGGCCAGTGAAAATCAAATTTCCTGGGGTCTCAATCGTATCTTTGTCCTTAAGTCCTCTCTATGCCTCTCGTGTCCTTTTCTTAGATTGGGAACCCCGAGTCGGGGGAATTTCACTCCTAGCTCATAAGGGATGGGCTTGTTTGCGACTAGCAGTAGCTGGCAACGGTCTTTGACGCATCTATTAGCTGAAGAGACCGCTTGTTTGTTCCATCATGAGTAGGCGGACTTTTCTTCAGGAATGTTTATCATTCTCATGTAATCATTAATGAAAAATTTTATAACCGCACAAATGTTATGGTATATTTAAGGTCACAAGTGTAAAGTTTTATGGCTATGTGTACAAATGATATGACATATTGTAGACTAAAAATTTCAAAAATCTGCATTTCTTTCTTAAACTCTATGTCAATTCAAATTATGTCACATAAATTAAAAGAACGAGCACCCTTAAAATTGAGTTTATTTTTTTAAAGAGGTAAAGAAAATAATAAATTGGCTTTTCCCTTCTTACATGCAACACCAGACTGCACTGGAATAGGTTAATCACCGAAAACAAGAACGAGAAAATCCAGTTTCAAGAGCATGGTTTACTCTAATAGGGGCCTTAGAGAGGATTCACTCGGTTCGAGCCTTGCGAATGTAATACCTCTTGATAGGGTTAGAGATTTGCTAAAATGGTCTCTTTTCCTAATGACCTCATAATTAATACTAACTTAATACATAAAGGAGGTGTCTCTCAAATTTTATGACTCAAATTTTCATTTTCTTCTAGGGTAACACTGTAAGAGTTTGCAGTGATTAATCAAAAGTTTATTTCAAACAAAGAATATTCAAATCTCCTACAATATTCCGTATAAAAATAAAATGTGTACCGGTCAAAATCTGTCTCTAGAGTATTTATGCCAATATAATATTAAGGGAAGAGTTCTCGAGTCGCCGTTAGTCGAAATGACCCAAGAAGCAGCAAAGTCCCTAGCCGAAGTGTCGACAAGAGCCGTAGTGGAGATGTTGACAAGAGCCGTAGTCCAGACGTCGACAAGGGCCGTAGTCGAGATGCCAACAATGGTCGAGGTCGAGGTCAAATATGGTTGATAAGAGTTGTAACGGCTAGTTTGTCAGGATAGGATATTAAAAGAAAATATTCTAGTGGATATTCTCTACACTTGTACTATTAGGGTTTCTTAAGAACATGTCCCATCTATATAGAAAAAAGAGACAATGATAGTGGCATGTAATATTCACTTGTAAGAACACACTTTGGCAAAAAGATTCTCTCTCTCTTGCTAAGATACAAACACCACCTTTTTACTAAGATTCTTGCTTATACTATTTCATACTTTTCCATCAGATCCGAGAATAAGTCGAATATTCAAGGATTTATCTGGCATTCATCATTGTCAGGAGGAACATCCATCTATTTCATCATTTATTGGGTGAATCATTTCTCCTATTTATATAAATGTCATTTATTGATATTTATTGCTATTGAATGCTACATTATTGCTCATGCTTTTTAGAATATTTATTGCATGTTATCATAACTATCTGACCGAACCCATCTATTATTTATTGCACCGTTTAAAGTTTCATCCGAAAATACTATTGTTAGCTAAGTTTAACCCCTAATTAAATAAATTTAATTATTTGAACCAAGATACACATTTTTTGGTCAAACAATTTGGCACCGTCTGTGGGAATTTTTTAGTTAAACTTTTAGTTTCTTCTAGATCTACAACTAGCACGGGTCACTAACGTAAAAAAAATAAAAAACAAGATCTCCTTTCTTTGTGAGCACGAATCCCAACCAACCTCATGAACGTCATCAACGAAAGTTGTGAAACATCAAACGAGGGTGCGATGCCTAGTGCTTCCCTGGATGAGATAGGTCACCACCCCCTCACTGCAGCATAACAAAATCCCGTGGTAACGGAGCCTCCGCGTCTGTGGAAGAAGAAACACCCCCAGCTGTAAAAAAAACTCCTTGAAACGTGGCTAATTGACACGCTAACTAGCGTCCTCAACAAGTCCGCTCAGGACACGACTGCAGAAAATGCAAGGACTTGCACGATACAACAAGCAGACGAACAATGCCACCAGCTCTTTCCTCAGCGATAGGTATTACTCAAAATGTCATTGATAGTGCGAGTGGAAATGCCTTCACAACCATCCTAAAAGGGATGGAAGAAATGAAAAATGAAAACAAGGCATTCCGAGATCAAATGAAAGAACACCGAGAAAGGGTCGACAAGATATCGGGCGCTCTTAAGTTGTTGCTGAAGAGGAACATTGATCGGTTTGTCGAGCATACCTACAGTGATGATGTAGCACTGTATGATATACTAAAAACCTTTAAATTGCCTCCCTACCTTAGGATATATGACAACACAACCGAGCCTAAAGATCATGTGACTCATTACGTCACTGTCGTAAAAGGCAACGACCTCGCCAAAGAACAGGTATCTTCCATCTTGCTGAAGAAGTTCGGTGAAACCCTCACATGAGGGGCATTAACCTGGTATTCGCAACTACCAGCATGCTCCATAGAAACCTTTGATGAAATGGCCGACAAGTTCGTAACAGCCCACGCCGGAGCCAAGAAGGCCGAAGCAAGAGTGAACGACATATTTGCTATTAAACAATCTTTGGGAGAGGGACTGAGGGACTTCCTCGCCCGGTTCAACCGAGTAAGGATGACTCAGCCAAACGTGTCCGAAGGGATGGCGGTCGCAGCTTTTCAGAACCGCTGAGTAGGGATAATTCAAGAGCAATGAGGAAACTGTTGAGTCGGTTGATGAAGTACACCCCCTCCTCCTCCCCACAACCACTTGGGACGAAATCTACAATGCTTATTCTGCCGAGTTTCGTGCAGATGAAGACGACCTCAACGGACCAACCCACTGACTAAGCTCGATACTAGTAGAATCAAGAAAGGATCGAAGAGAGAATACCATAAGAGATCATCCAACTCCGTGACCTAACGGGGAACGACATCAACCATATATCATATTGACCGTCGTCCCCTCCCCCCGCTACCAAGAAGGTACATCAGGACCAAGGACGGGAACTCATCGGAATGATAGAGGTATGCCCCTATTATCTGCTCATAATTTTTGTGTGTCACCTATATAGATAGTCTACTCCCTCGAGAAGCTCGGGCCAAAAGTGAAGTAGCCGCCAAAGATGAGATTGGACCCTAATACTAGAAAATCTGACGCCCTCTGTGAGTTCCACCAGGAACGAGGGCACAAGATTGAGGATTGCATCGCCCTGAGGCAGGAAGTCATGAACATGTTACGGCAAGGACACCTTAAAGAGCTACTAAGCGATAGGGGAAGAACTAATTTTGCCAGAGGACGCGAACATCAAGGGCCGGCTAAGCCACCCTCACCAACTCGTACCATCAAGAAGATCATCAGTGGCGGTGATGAAACCTCTATCAATAGCGTGAAGTTCACCACTACCCACAAACTCAAGTGATCTATCATTCGCGAACGGTACGACGAACTCGAAGAAAGTATTATCTTCGACAAGTCGGACGCCGACGATTTGGCTTTTCCTCATAATGACGCCCTCGTTATTACTCTGTGAATTTTAGATACTAATGTTAAAAGTATTATGATAGATGAAGGGAGTGGCGTGTGCATTATCCATCCCCGAGTACTCACCCAAATGAAACTCAAGGATAATATAGTACTACACTGTATCACGCTAGTTGGTTTTAACAATGCAGTTGAACGGACGTCTGGGAAATTACACTTACCATTTTGGCCGGCGGCGTAACTCTGGAAACAACATTCCACATCATGGACCAAGACACCACGTACAACGCATAGTGGGACGACCGTGGATATACCCCATGAAGGTTGTCCCCTCTAGCTTATACTAAGTCATCAAACTCCCAACTCCGTGGAGAATATTTAGTATACGATGAGAGAAGCATATGTCTCGCAAATGCTACAGCATTGCTTTAGACAACCCGGCCACCCAAAAAATGAAGGACAAAGAAAAAGAGGCATAGGAATCAACAGGGTTGAGGTCGGGGCATGACGAGATCGGGGAAGACATCAAAGATCCTGACATAGTCAAAGTCGTAGGATCGACCATAGAAGACCTCGACCCCATTCAATTAGATCCCAATGACCATAGCAAGAAGGCCTATATCGGTTGCAAACTTCAAGAACCAGTTAAATTCAGTCAATTCTTAAAAGCTAACACGGATCTGTTTGCTTTCAGCCATGCAGACAAGCCGAGCATCCCAAAGGAAATTGTGATGCACAAATTAAATGTCGACCCATTCCACCCCCCGGTGAGGCAGGTCAGGAGTAAATTTAACTCTGTAATCAATGACGCAATACGTGAAGAGATGGAAAAACTGTTTAGAAAATGGTTCCATCAGGAAGTCGAAGTATCCTAAGTGGGTCGCCAACGTACTAATGGTTAAAAAGAAGAACGGGAAATGGCGGATGTGCGTGGACTTCACAGACTTGAACAAAGCATGCTTAAAGGATTCATTCCCACTACCTCACATCAACCAACTCATTGAAGCAATGGTCGGGCATGAGCCACGTTCATCACCTACCAAGGAAAGTACTACTACAGGGTCATGCCCTTCGGACTTAGGAATGCGGGGGCAACTTATCAGAGGCTGGTGACAAGGATGTTCAAGGATCAGCTCGATAAAATAATGGAAGTATATATAGAGGACATGTTAGTCAAGTCCAAATCCAACGGTACATAATGAAACTAAACCCGAAGAAGTGTGCTTCGGCGTAGCCTCAAGAAAGTTCCTAGGTTTCCTCGTATCACAGCAAGGGATCGAGTTCAACCCTGACCAAATCAAATCCATAGAGGGGATACCCGAACTCTTGACCACCAAAAAATAGGTCCAACGATTGACTGGCCACATCGCAGCCCTATCAAGGTTCATCTCACGGCCGTCGGATAGGTGCCATACATTCTTTGGCGTACTTAAGAAAGATAACGACCTCCAATGGACTTCGAAGTGCATCCAAGCTCTAAGGGAACTAAAGGTATACCTGTCGTCGCCGTCCTTGCTTTCAAAACCAGATCCGGGGGAGCGTCTCCTCATTTATCTAGTTGTATCTAAGGTAGCTGTAAGAGCAGTCCTAATTCGAGAAAATGAAGGTACGCAATCTCCCATCTATTACATTAGCAAAACACTAGTCGATGCCAAGACGAGGTACCCGCACCTTGAGAAACTGGTTTTGGCCTTAGTCGTAGCTTCATGGAAGATTAGACTATATTTCCAATGTCACCCCATCTGGGTCGTCATAATTTTCCACCTAACAAGCATCTTACATAAACCCAAGCTATCGGGAAGGCTGGCCAAATGGGCCATCGAGCTAAGCTAGCACGATATCTCCTACCAGTCGCGAACGGCGATAAAGTCACAAGTGTTTGCTGACTTCGTCACCGACTTCAGCACAAAAATAATGCATGAAGTCGAAAGGTAAGCCGTCCAAACTTCCCCCCAAACACAAGACCTCTGGGTGCTATACACCGATGGCGCATCCAATGCGTCAAGGTCCTGACTAGGACTCGTACTCGAAGTCCTAACATGCGAAGTAATTCACCAGTCCATAAGGTTCCCGTATATGACTAACAACTAAGCCGAGTATGAGGTCGTCATTGCAGGTTTGAGACTAGCGCTCAAGTATGAGGCAAAACAGTTAAAATTTACGTTGTGATTCCCATATTGTAGTCAACCAAGTCATAGGGACTTTCCAAATCAAGGAACAAAGATTGCAAAAATACCTGACCGAAATCCGCAAGCTGCTGCCCGAGTTCAACGAATGCCAACTCGACCAAATTTCACATGCACAGAACGTCGAGGCATATGTCCTCGCTAAACTAGTCGCAGCCACCAAAAGCATCACAACAGGAGACAAACGTGGTCCATCTCCTCAACTCATCGCTAGACCAAGTCGAGGTAAGAACCATTAACTTAACTTGGGACAGGCGCAATCATATTATCACATATGTGAAGGATGGCACACTCCCAGGCGATAAAAAAAGGCCAAGAAACTAAGATGCAAGCAGCCAGATACAGTATCCTCCACCACGACCTATACAAGAGAACTTACGGTAGCCCTTTAGCGAAGTGCCTGGGCCCAAACCAAACTCAGCACATCCTTGAAGAAATCCATGAAGGCCATTGTGGGGCTCATTCCGACAACCGAGCACTGGTCAGATGCCTCATACGGGCAGGATATTACTGGCCCACCATAAAAAAAAGGAGGCCACAAATTTCGTGAAAAGATGGTAGCAATGCCAGAGGTACGCCCCAATGATTCACCAAGCGGGCGAACACCTCCACTCGATCACCTCACCTTGGTCGTTCATCAAATGGGGAATGGACATTGTGGGCCCCCTCCCGATAGGGCGAGGTAACGTACGATTCTTTTTGGTTTTAACTGATTATTTTTCTAAGTGGATGGAAGCAGGAGCATTCGCCCAAATATGGGAACATGAAGTAATCACCTTTATATGGAGAAATATCATATGTCGGTTTGACCTTCCCAAAGATATTAGCTGCGACAACTAACCCCAATTCACGGGAAAGAAAATCGCCGAATGTTTTGAGAAATGGCATATCAAAAGTATACTCTCAACCCCATACGACCTCGCAGTCAACGGGCAAGTAGAGTCCTCCAATAAATCGATACTAAATATCATGAATAAGAAGCTTGAGGACGCCAAGGGATTATGGCCGGAAGTACTACCAGACGTATTGTGGGCCTACCGAACAACTTTAAAAATGAGCACATGAGAGACGTCCTACTCTTTGGTCTATGGGACTGAGGCGATAATACCAGTCGGAGAGCCCAGTCTAAGGTACTCCCATGAGAGCGGCACAAGTAACGATGAGGGTAGAAGGCAAGAACTCGACGAAGTCGACGAATGAAAGGATATGGCCTATATAAGAATGATCGCCCAAAAACAGCAAGCAGAACGTTATTATAACAAAAAAGAAAAGGTCAGTCCGCTCAATGTTGGGGACTACATACTGAAAGCTAAAACTCTAGCGAGCAAAGATCCCAAGGAAGACAAGCTAGGAACAAATTGGGATGGTCCCTACTGTAATGCCCCGTTAGAATTTCCTAATGATTTAAGATTTTAAAGTGCGCTAACGGTATTTGGGAATAACGTATTCGAGTATTAAAGGATACCCATGGGATAGAACCACATCATTTTGAAATGAAAATATATGTTTAAGGTGTGTTGGAACATACTAAGGAGTTTTGTGATGGTAAGAATTTATGTGGAACAAGTTGGATACATTAAGTGGAAAGGATGTCTCAATTAGCACAAGACCCAACTTCAAACGAATAGAACTCCTATAATATAAAGACTTAGGTGGTGATATACCTATAAAATTAAATCCCTCTGAGTCTAGTTTCTAACAATTTAAAGTGTTCGTCATTTGGACATTTCTACAAGAAGTTATGACCAAATTACCAAAGGCTGGCAGAGGAGTGAACGGCATATGCGAAGCATTCGAGGCCGCATCCGAAAGAAGGGCTAGCAGTGAAGTGCTGCCATAGCATCCGGGGTAGCATCTGTAACCCAAAAATCTGGGCCTATAACTGCAATTTCGAGGTTCATTTTCCCCACTTCACTTGGACGAAATTCGGAGCTCTTCTCCACTCTCTCAAGACCACCAACTCCCCTCTTCTTCAAGGTAAGCAATCCCCATTATCTTGGTGTGAAATTCCATTATCTATACACTAGTATTGATGAAATCTACACATAAAATACTTAGATCTTCAAGAAATTTCTTCATGAACTCAAAGGAGAGATTTGCAAGATTTCTTCCAAAAGGTATTCCTACACCCTTAGACTTACATGTATGGATATATTATGGGAATATGAGTATGAATTAAGTATTGGAACTTATGGTATGGTGATTGAAAGCCATAAGTTCCCAATATAAATACATAACCATTGTAGAGATTGAAAGGTGATTATTTGATAGAATTTTATTGGTTGGGTGTTGATGGATGGTCATGTATGTGATGTTGGAAGTTATGAATTATTTAAGAATAATAGTGGGATAAATTGTTGGTAAATGGTACTAGTTGGATGAACTAATTCTATGGTTAAGAAGTGTAGAGATTCATGCCTACTAGGTGTTTGATAAAATTCCTAAATGGCCTAAATTATGGAATTTGATACTAATATTGGTCTCATGGGATGTTTTTATTGTATATTGAAGTTGCTTAGTGTAGTGGATCGTTGTAGTATCATTAAGGGACGAATTTGAAGTATGTTGGCTAAACTACTCTTTTAGAAATGAATTCCATGATGTTCCCTTAAGTTTCAAGCATGGCTGGCTCAAGTTCCTAATTCCTATGTTCCGAGCTATTCCTTATAAACTTGACTATTCCGAATGAGCCTTATGTCAAAAGATATATGTTCAAAGTATGGGTTGTGTATAAAATGTTATGGCTTTTAGTCGCGTTCCAAATGAAGGCTATGATGCCAAATTGTATGAGAAAATCTCAATATGCTTAAGACTCTTAATTGCTCATATATGTACCTAAAGTCTTGATTGGAAATATCTTATTGCTGATAATCTATATAGATGGTTGAAAGTGAAATGAGTGAATTGGGGGTATAAAGTGTGGCCAACGTGCCAAGAGTGAAAGGCGTCCTAGCTGATCGGGTGGAGATCGGATGACATGTTGCGCACATGGTAGTACTACTCTTGGTAATACTTTTCTTTCGTATCACATGTCAAACCACATTGTTCGTGGGGAGATGGCCTAGCCGATCGGGTGTGATTGGACTCCGTGCTACAAACACGGTGGTATATCGGTGCTAATGATCTCCCAACCAATAATATATATTAATTTGGTATTTTGAAATTTGTTGTCTTTTAACTGGACATTTGGATATTTGTTGATTGTGACTTGTTATTTCTATGGTTTTCCCTTTCTTATCTGGGCATTCTATTTTGAAAGAGGACAGTTAGCTTTACATACTAGTACTATTCCATATGTACTAACGTCCCTTTTGTCGGGGACGTTGCATCTTCAATGGATGCAGGTGGTTCATCAACGGGCAACTTTGGTCCTCGTTAGTAGTTACTCTCTATTCAGCAGGTTTTGGTGAGCCCTACTCTATTCCGGGCCTGATATCATTTGATGTCGTACTTTGTGTATTGAGGTATAGCCAGGGCCTTGTTGCCGACATTTCCATATTACTCTTCTGTTATACTTAAAGCTCCGTAGACAGGTTATGGGTGGTGTTTAATACGGGGAATTGAACTAGAAATATTGGTATTTGGCAAACATGTTTTTCATTATATCTATAAACTTGTAATATTTTGGAAATAGTAAAAGAATTTCTTTTGAGAAATGGGAAAAGAATGGGGAACATTACACTTTCCTCATGTATATCTTTTGATATTGATTTTATATTGTTCATGGGTAAGATTGGATAGCAGGCATCAAGCAAGCTTGCTCAGCCGGGTTATCTTGGTTGAGCGCCGGTCGCGCTCCTCGAGGTCAGGGCGTGACACCTACAAAATCACAACAAAAGAAAATAAAGGATCATTTCAACTACAAACAATGAAGGAAAGCTACTACCAAACAACTAGAATATCAGCCAAAATACTTCAACTTCTAATAGAAAAAGTGTACCCCAAGTCGTACTCTTTTTTCCCTCACTTGAGTTTTGTCCCTCACTTGAGTTTTGTCCCATTTGGGTTTTCTCAAGTAGGATTTTAACAAGGCGACGGAGGGAACACTCCAAGTTGAAGTATGCGAAGGCAAGGCCTTGGTTACTATTTCATTGTTCGACCTCTCACTATTCTCCAGATCGACCAATGAAGGGAGTAGATAGACCGGGACTGGGACTGGAACGCCAGCCAACACCTAGAAATCTGTAATTCTCCAAGTATGTAACAAATACAACGATGTCAAGGAAATAAACTTTACACTTACCAGAACATTTTTCTCAAATTCAGGTTATGTTCGACCTTGTTCTAGCTAACACCTATCGGCCCTCGACCATAACTAAATTCAGGTTATGTTCGACCTTGTTCGAACAAACACTTGTTGGCCCTCACCCATAATTAAATATAGGTTATGTTCGACCTTGTTCTAAATAACACCTATCGGCCATCGGCCATCGGCCATCGGCCATAACTAAATTCAGGTTATGTTCGACCTTGTTCGAACTAACACCTACCGGCCCTTGGCCGTAATTAACTTCAGGTTACGTTCGACCTCGCTCGAAATAACACCTACCGGCCCTCGGCCGCAACTTAAACAAAAAGTTATGATCGTCCTCATTCGAACAAATACCTATCGGCCCTTGGCCGGAATCTAACGAAAGGTCACAACCAAACAAGTCGACGACCTCGTCCATGTTCCAACGCACAAACAACAAAAGCAAAAACATACAAGTACAGAAAACAAACCACATGAAAAGAAGCAGATGCAAAGAACAAATTTGGCATTTCATACTTAAAATTTTTTTTTTTACAAAGGCTCATGAAGACACCGCCAAAAAATACACAAAAGCTTACAAAAAAGAGAAGAAGAAAAAAAACTAATGATCACCACCTTCATTATCTTCTGCTCCTTCACTGCCTTGGCCACCGGTGCCCTCGCCATCTTGATCCTCCTCACCATTGTCGCATTTGCCCTCCGGATATGTGGTATCATACCAAGAAGTCTCCTCAAGTCGATCTACACCTTCATCGTCACCTTCGCCGGCCTTAGGTGTAGCAGGATCATACCCACAAGCAAGTCGAGCTTCGCGGGCCTTCACACGAACACCTTCAACGGCTTCATCAGAAATGAATCCCGCCGCATGCAAATCTCGAAAGATATTTAACTAGGCCTCGGCATGAATCCACTCCTCATATAAATCCCGAGGAACGTTGGGAAAATCTGAAGTACAGGAAGAGGACAGTTGTGCCAGTAATTGGGCCTTCTCGGCCTCCAAAACAACCACTTGATCATGGAGAACAGAGGCCTCTCTTTCCAACTCCCCAATCCTTTCATCAAGCCGTTCTTTCTTGATCCTGGTCGTCGTTAAGTCATTCTTCCGCTCAGAACGGAGAGTTCTAATTACCACCTCAAGGGACTCTTCCTTATTTAGAGCCTCCGACCGTGCCGCCTCCGCCTTCTCCAACTCTTTCACTTTCTCGGCGACTTCACCATTAAGGACCTCCATCTAAATTCGGCATTCTTCCAATTGCTTGTGCAGCTCGACTACTTGTGCCCGATGGTCTCCGCACTAGGCCTCCAAGGCTCTGCTAACCTCAAGCTCCTCTTCCCTACTACTTAATGCCCCCTCAAGGATGTTACACTCTCGATGAATCTCACCAACTCGTCATCCTTCTCCTTCAATTCATCATGAAGGGACTGCAAATTGCCGACCTCACTAAACCGCCTGCGAAACTCCCGTTACTTGCCGCGATACTAGAAATATTTGTTTTTCAACCTCACAAATATCTCCCTACGCTTCTCCTCCCTTCCGGTACTTTTAATCTCCAAAATCACAGTATGCAATCACAAAAAGTAAAAGAAGGAAGGAAAAAATGAAAACGCCCCTGCTAACAAAGGCAAAAAGAGAAGGACAAAACACTAAATACTCACCGTGAGAGCAAGATCGGCTATGCTCCTCGACTAGGTGACATCGTCTAATTCTTTGAGGGTCTCACCCTCTATTTTGGATAAAAAAGGTCCAAGGGCAAGAACTACGTTCTCCGTGTTCTTCAATAACTCGTGATCTATAGGTATCGCAATGGTCCTCGTAGACCCCTCCAACCTTACCTCAAGCTAGGTAAAACCCTCCTCCATCATCTTCAGGTCACATGCATCCACGTCCGACCCTGAATCATCTCCTTCCTCAGCAACATCTTTACCTATCTCATTGGTCGGCAAAGAAGCATTAGAAACCAGTTGGGAAGTCGATGCATCATCTCGCCTCGAAATATCGAGAACATTAGTAGCCAATCCCTCCGCCTCTACCACTATAGAAGGCATATCCACTTCGGCTGCCTCCGACCTTGGAGTCCCAAACTCTGGCTCGATATCATCCCTAATGACAATGGTCGCCGTCTTGTGGAATGAAAATGCACCCACCACTGAGTCAATGGCTTGGGCGACCCCGTAGCCGACATCTACATATCTCCCCTTACGGGACATCAAATCCCCTTCAATCGGTACAATTTCATCGTCATCATCTATAAGACGATATATGAGAGAGACTGAGGTCTCTGTGGATGAAGTCCCCATGGCTGCGGAAGGAGTAGGACCAGACGCAGTAACAGGAGGGACAGGGGCGGGAGAAAAAATAGTCGTCGTCATAGATGGAGCGGAAGTCGAGGGCATAACAGCCTTTCTTTTTCAGAACAAAAGGGCGGGAGCTCTCGACCTCCTCGAAGGCCCTCAGGCCAAAGCTAGAAAAAACACAGGAAAAAGAGGAGGTCAGCAAAGTAAACGAAAAGAAAGGAAACAAAGACTCCAACAAAACATGAGACGTACCAGTCGAAAGGAGAGACGGCCCAAACCTCTTGAAGAAGACCGGCCACTCACAGATCCCCATGATCTGAGGAAGGATCCGACTAACCCAGTCCGAAATATCTCCGACCAAAGGAAGAGGCGAGGTTTTGGATGCGCCAAAACAAAGAAGGAAAGGACCAGAAATTAGAGCCCACAACCAAGCAAAAAAACAATCAGACACATGCGAACAAGGAAACTAAGTATTTACGAGTGTTATTCCAAACCTCAGGGAATCCGTCGACATTGGCTACCACGTCTTCGGTTCTGATGAAGAAGTAGTTTAACCAAAATTGGCGATTATCCTTGTCATTCATTGATGTCGTGCTATAATTCAATATATTTTGATGTTATTTACCATAATTGCTTGTTGTTTGGATGCTAATTTATGCGACAATTATGCTTAATGGAACTTATTTCACGTGTAGGAATGCTTGGATATGAATTGAAGAAAGGTTGCACGGAATGGTACCTTAGAGCTAAAAAATGGAGCATTAAAAAAAGAAGTGCAAGGCAACGAAACAACAATGCCATAGACAGTGCAAGGCATTGTCCAGGGCACTGTCATTGGCGCCCCAGACAGTGCCTTGCGCAGAAACAACAGTGCCATAGACAGTGCAAGGCATTGTCCAGGGCACTGTCATTGGCGCCCTAAATAGTGACTTACGCCGAAACAATGGTGCCATAGACAGTGCCTCGCATCGACGATGCCATCTGAGAAAATTGTAATTCCTTATTAGTTTTGGACATGTAGAATTCGACCCCTGCCTTATAAATACCCTTTGAAATTAGTTTTTTTTAGGGTTAGACGTCATTAGAGAGGGAACCGAACTAAGAAGGCAAGAACACACAAGGAGCAAGACGGAGAATTATTCCACGAGTTTTTCACTTTATTCTTCCTATTTTCATTATTGGTTATGAATTCTAGTATTGTAGTTTTGCATACTGTTATGAATAGCTAATTTGTTATCTAGGGTTTTGATGAAACCTTTTGTAGGATGAATTCTTGATACATTTTGATATAATTGAGTCTTTAAATTTTTCTATTTGTTCAACTATGTGCTTATTTTAGTTAATTGATGAACTCTCAATTAACGGTGCCTATTTATTATGTATTACTAGAAAGATAGTATATATTTAGGTAGTTGTTGAACAACATCACTCCTAACATATATGAAAGATCAATACGGCAGGTTTAAAAGCAAGATTAGAGATAACAAAACTTTGACGTAATCATAGTGAGCGGTGAAAAAGTGCGAGCTAGCGTAATTCGAGAAAATATGACTAGTACATTGTTGTAGTTTCTAGAGAGAGAATTATGATAAGTCTAGTACTTATGATCAGTAGAGAATACATAGGCAAAATTATAGAAGGCATAGCGGGAAGGATTCCGACAATTGGGAAAATCATAACTCTAGGCCTCCTTAATCTTTTCTCTAACCCTTAGTATCCCTAGTTGTTAATTTACTACATTAATTTGTTAGTTAATTAGTTAGACATAAGTATCATAATATTTATAACTTTGGAATTGTTCGATCTTGTCTTTTTAGTGATATTGAATAGTTATAGTGAAACTTTAGTTCTCTGTGAGATTCGACTCCGGACTTTTAGACCGGATTATATTTGCAGCGACCGCTTATCCTTTTTAGGACTAGAGTTGGGCGTGATCAAATTTTGGCGCCGTTGCCGGGGAACTAACGGTGTAGTTGAAGCTGTACATATTTCTAGGTTTCAAGTTTGAACTTTTATTTTGTTTTATTTTGTTTTGTTTTTTTCTTTTTTTATAAAAAAAAATATTTTACTTGTTGATTTGAGAGACATGACATCTTGGAATTATGGGAGTTTTTATGTTGGTGATTCTACTTTTGATCCTCATTATGCATATTGTAGACATTTACTGCTCAAATTGTGAATTACAGTTGTTATTTGGCTTGCAGGGGTAATTGGCTTGGGTCCGGTGAGGTTTTGAAATGATTTGGAGCACTTAGTTTCAATGTTTTGAATTTAAGTTGAAAAGGTTGACCGGATGTTGACTTATGTGTAACGACCCTGGAGGAATTTTGCTAAGGAAATTAAGTTTTGATGGTGCCGAAGTAGATCAATTAGTACAAAGATTATATAAATTTCTCGCGACTCGGACTTTTTGGGCTGAACAATGCACCGATATGTTAAGGAAATTTTTGTCGGAAAAGGTCATTTATGCGACCACTATGCGGTCGCAGAATCACTCTGCGGACCGCATAATGGTCGCAAAGTGGATCAGGAGAGGGGCAAGATTTGAGGAAAATCTACGGTGCAATATGCGTCCGCAAACCTGTTTTGCGGTGCATTATAAAACCGAAGAACAAGTATGCGGGCCGCATAATAACCGCAGACCGGGTCAGTAACGTCCAGCTTTGGACGCCAAATTATGCGGCGGATATGCAGAACGCATACCTGTTATGCGATCGCATAACTGCGTCGGAGCTTCCATTCTTTCTAATTTTTTACCTGACCCAACTTCGATTTATAGCCCTTGAAGCTCATTTTTGAGCCAAAATCTTATATTTTAGAGAGAGGTGAGAGCATTTTAGAAAGAGAAAGTGAAGACTTAGTCATTTATCCATCAATTCTTATTCAAGGTTTGAAGATTTCACAAGGATCTTGCTAGGGCTTCAAAGAGGTAAGAATTTCTTTCCCTAATTCTTCAATTTCGGGTTTGGAGTAAATATGGGTGATTAATATTATGATTCATGGGTGTAGAGTATCATGTATACATACCAATAAGGTTGTGGAAAGATTGTTAAGTTCAAATGGGTAAAGATTGGGTTGAAAATGGTAGAGAATCTTCATAAACTTTAATTGAAGATTTGAGGGTCGAGTTGGTGTCAGATTTTGGTGAAATTTGTATGGTTGGACTCGTGGTTGGATGAGCATTCATATTCTGTAACTTTTGTTGAGTTCCGATACGTGGGCCCCACGAGCGAATTTTGAGTTAATTTCGTAGTTTATTGGAAAAATTAGTTTCTCCTTATGGAATTAATTACAATAACTAGTATTGACTGAATCAAATTATTTGTGACTAGATTCGAGGCATTCGAAGGCCGATTTGCGAGGCAAGGGCATAGCAGAGTAAAGAATTTCATGCTCTGAGGTAAGTAACCGTTTTAAATCTGGTCCTGAGGGTATGAAACCCTGGATTTTGGTATCATATGATTATTTTAGAGGTGACGTACATGCTAGGTGATGGGCGTGTGGGCGTGCACCGAAGGGATTGTGACTTGGCCCGTCCCGCGAAACTGTAAAGTTGAATAACTTTTTGTTGGCTATATGCTCTCTATGTTAGAAGTCATGCTTAGGCTATGTGATAGTATTGTTGAGACCCACAGAGGTTGCGTACTTGTTGAATTGCCTGCTAAATGTTATATGTACTCAGTCTCAGTTGTTACTTGCACATTTTATCTCAGTCTCTGTTATTATTATTGATATATCATATCATTATTGTTTGGGCTGATTTCATGATTATTGAGAGCCCGAGAGACTAGAGAGATTTATGACTGAGTAAGGCCGAGGGCCTGATTGTGAAATATTGATATTATAGCACGCGAGTTGGTCGTGCAGCACGTGAGCTAGCCGTGCAAATCCTAATATTATACTATAGCATGTGAGTTGGCCGTGCGGTTCCAAATATTTATATTATGGAACGTGATTTGTCCGTGGAGAATATAGCGCTTGGGTTGTAGGAGCCCCTCCGGAGTCTGTACACCCTCAGTGAGCGCGTGTACCCATTGTGTGATGACCCAAAATGTCATATTTAAATTTAATAATTAATTTTGTGTTCTAAGACCTCGAAAAGCACTATTTATCATTCCTTGACTTGCGTGCGCAGTCCGTAAAATTTTCCGAAAAGTTTTCAGGTGAAAATGGATTAAAATATGAATTAGAAGTTTAAAACTCAACCGAGTTGACTTTGGTCAACATTTTGAGCAAACGTACTCATATCAGTATTTTAACAGTTCCTGTAGGTCCGTATCGTCAATTGGGACTTGGGCGTATGCCCGGAATCAAATTCCGAGGTCCCTAGCCCGAGATATGGAATTTTGATGAAAATTTAAAAGTTTAAGTTCAAATAGTGATCGTCTGTCGAATTTTGTGAAAATGACCCCGAAATAGAATTTTGATGATTCCAACATCTCCATATGGTGATTTTGGACTTAGGAGTGTGATCAGAATTTTATTTGGAAGTCCGTAGTGAAATTAGGCTTGAAACGACTAAAATAGGAATTTAAAGTTTGGAAGTTTGACCGGGGAGTTGACTTTTTGATATCGGGGTCGGAATCCAGTTTTGAAAATTTTCACAGCTCCATTATGTCATTTATGACTTGTGTGCAAAATTTGAGGTCAATCGGACTTGATTTGATAGGTTCCGGCATCGAACATAGAAGTTGGAAATTCTTAGTTTCATTAAGCTTGAATTGGGGTATGATTCGTGGTTTTAGCGTTGTTTGATGTGATTTAGAGGTTCAAATAAGTTCGTGTGCTATTTTAGGACTTGTTGGTGTATTGATTTGAAGTCCCGAGGGCCTCGGGTGAGTTTCGGATAGTTAACGGATCAAAAGTGGGACTTAGCTGCTGCAATTTTTCTGCTGGAAATGCTGTCAAAATCGGGCTGCCTGCCAAAATCGAGCTCCCTGTCAAAATCGAGCTCCCTGATAAATCGAGGTCCCTGACAAATCGAGGTCCCTGACAAAATCGAGGTCCGTGACAAAATCGAGCTCCTTGACAAATCGAAGTCCCTGACAAATCGAGGTCCCTGTCAAAATCGAGGTCCCTCACAAAATCGAGGTCCCTGTCAAAATCGAGGTCCCTCACAAATCAAGCTCATTGACAAAATCGAGCTCCCTAACAAATCGAGCTCCCTGACAAATCTGTAAGTTATAAAAACAGGAGACTTCGTCCCATTTGTCTTTTTGACGAATTGGAGCTTGAGGAGAGGCGATTTTGATATATTTTCAAGGAAACAATATTTGGGTATGTGATTCTAACTCGGATTTGGTCAATATACACGAATACATCATTGTTTTCACCATTTAATTAGTGTTTTGAGATAGAAATTTGGGAAAACTTTAGAAATCTCATAGAAACGAATTTTTGAGATTTCGGTGTCGATCCGGAGTCCGATTTGAGTGAAATTGGTATGGTTGGACTCGTAATTGAATGGGTTGTCGGATTTTATAAGTTTTACCCGATTCCGAGACATGGGCCCCACGAGCAATATTTGAGCTAATTTCGGATTTTATTGAAAAGTGTAATATTTTCTTATGTAATTGATTCCTATAAATTTTGTTGACTGTATTGAATTAATTATGACTAGATACGAGTCGATCGGAATCGGAAAAATTGAGAAAAAAGCATAATACTTGGTTAAATTGGAGCAAGTCGAGGTAAGTGACTTGTCTAACTTTGTGTAGGGGAAATTTCCCCTAGGATTGGTATTGATGTGATTATTGAAATGTGTTTAAAGTCGTGTGCACGAGGTGACGAGTGTGTACACGGGCTAAATGTGAAGGATTATATTTTTAAATTGTGTAGATCATTGTTGCGCATTTATTAAAATATTCTATCTTGTTATATTCTTTATCATTGATTAAATGTTTATATTTTAAATTTGTTTGACCTTCTCCTGCTAATTGTTTTACCTGTTAGTTGAAACTTGATTTCTTTTATTTTGTGCATTATTTGAAGGTTGATTTTTTTTTTAAAATTAAATATTATTAATATGAAGTATTTGACATTTTTAAACTTGATATTGAAGCAACGTTTTACGGGGAACTACTAGAAGTCATGCGGTGTGATAAGGATGGCTAAAACGCGGGATGTTATTTCAGAAAAAATGTTTTCTTTAAAATAAATTATGAAGGCTCCCGCGGTGAGATAAGGAAATGAGATATTGTGAATTTGTTTATGATTTGGGACTACGAGGCGGTACCTCGGGAGTGCCCTTGTTGATATTGATTTATTGCCGCTGTTGCCTTTGATTATTGTTGTGATTTTCTTCAAGTTGAAAAGAATTCTGTTTTGTTTCCACGAGGTATTTATTTGCCATTATTTGATGTAATTAAATGTGACATACTACTTGATTCATTTCCATTGTCATTTTATCTTATAATATTATTTAAACATTTTACCATGCCATTATTTATTCTCCAGTTGGGCCTGACCTGACCTCGTCACTACTCTACCGAGGTTAGGCTTGGCACTTACTGGGTACCGCTGTGGTGTACTCATACTACGCTTCTGCACATCATTTTGTGCAGATCCAGATACATCTTATCAGACCAAGCATCAGTAAACTAGTTGTACGAGGAGACTTCGAGGTATATCTGCCAGTGTCCGCAGACTCCGGAGTCCCCTTCTATCTCACTATATTATCTTCCTTATTTGCTTTAGACTCTGATGTAGAGAGACATAGAGAATAAATTCTTAGAAGCTTGTGACTTATTTCTACTGGGTTTTGGGAGTTGAAATTATTTGAATTGTAGTTTATTTATTTTAGATATTTATTATTATTCCGCATTGATAGGCTTACCTAGTCTTAGAGACTAGGTGCCATCACGACATCCTACAAAGGGAATTTGGGGTCGTGACACATTGAGAGCGAGTGATTGTTGTCCTAAGAGGTTGTACTTGATTTCCATTTGTTGTTGCACTTAGTTTCTATCTGTCATTGTGATGAAATCTCTGAAAGATTGTTGATATACGGATTACATGAACAGGAACTGTATAAAAATTGATTTGACATTAAACTGCCAGATTTGATAGCATGTCTATTCTTTTCTGGAATTACTAGAAATGAACTATAACTGTGTAGCTCGTTACTATCTTCAGTTCCTTATTTATTATTGTTACTTGCTGAGTTGGTTGTACTCATACTACACCCTGCACTTTGTGTGCAGATCCAGGTGTTCCCGGACATAGCGGGTGTTGATCCTTTCGTGCGGTTGATTTTCAGGAGATTTTGAAGTAGCTGTCATGTTCCGCAAACCTTGTCTCTCCTTCTCTATATCCTTGTTTACTATATTTGGTCTCAGACTATTATAGACCATTTTTTCCAGACTTGTACTCATATTAGATGCTCATGTACTCAGTGACACTAGGTTTTGGAAGTATTGTATCGGAAATTTCTAGATCTTTGGTATTGTATTAAACGTTACGTTTTTAAATTTAAAGGAAATTGTGGGTTATTAATGTTGTTGGCTTGCCTAGTACTGAGATAGGCGTCATCACGACAGGTTAGGATTTTGGGTCGTGACAATACATCCCTTCGGGATGGCCTAGTTGATTTGGAGGGTGGTCATCCATACAGATGATTGGGATCTGGGTCGAGCCTGTCGCATAGGGCTTGCCTAATGCGGTTTACATCTCCTGTGTAGTTTACAAGCTATTACACAGTGGGGGTTTTACCCAGTGCGCACATAGTGCTCACCACAAAGTTCTCACCCGAAGGGCAGAGACTATAGCGGCTGCGGATTTTCCTAAGATTCCAAAAAAAATGAAGAATATACATTATTCGATGACTATTTGACTTACTTCCTTTAATTTTATAGAAATTATGTTATTGGCTACATTGCATTGATAAACAAGATGTGAGTTGAAATTTTGGTAAAGCATCATTATCTCTAATTTGTTCAAGGAAGTTAGATCACAATTCGACATGATTAATATTCTTTTGTTAAAACGATATTATTTTTAATTTGCTCAAACAAGTAAGACCACAATTCGATATGATATTATTTAATATTGCCCGCTGTTGCAACTAAACACACTCATGCAAGTATACGTGGTCGTCAAGTAATAGAGTAGTGAATAAAGTATCGTTCCCACGAAGACTTATGATTAACTTTTGACTAATTTAAACTCAAATAGCTTATCGATTCCAGCGATATCTTATAAAATAGATAATTGTCTAATTTACTACCTAAAAACTATCAATTATTGAAATACTAAAATTCAACACAACACTTAAATAGTTTTAAATAACAATCAATGGGAGATAATATTCCAGGTTCTCGGGTTATCTAACAATCATGTTGCATTCTTAGCTTAAAATAACTAATTGATTTATCTGGATTGTTGATTGACAGGGTTGATATTACTCATAAGAATCTGTCGAGTTCTTACTCGCCTATTCAAGCTAACTTAATGCCTATATGTCTATGAAATTAATATTAACAAGAATGCATTTACACTTTCTGTATTTCAACCGAACAAGAGAATTAGGTATATTTCTATCCTAATTGCGAATTCGTTCCCCGATGCCCGGGTTTACGAACTTGCTCTATTTAATTCTATATGCAATCTAGAATTCTCACTTTTGAGTTCAACTCTAGATTCGTAGATAGTAATTCACTATTAGCTACTCAGCAAATTAATTAAAAATAGAGTTAAATAAACAACCCAATATGATAAAATTAACTTTGTCAAATTAAACTTCGAATATCAACATTCATGTATACCCATGACCCTAGAACAATAGGGTTCTTAGCCACTCATGTTCATGCAATCATCAAAAAATTCACAAGAGTGCATAAGAATCAATAAAAGAAGAAAAAATAAGTACTCAAGATGAATTCAGTGGTTCCCCAGCTTTGTCGTGGCTTTTCTCCTCTTCCCAATATGTTAGATGCCCTAAAAGAGGCGTTTTTAGCTTATATATTGCGTACAAAAGTCGTGGGCCAAAGATCTCCTATTCCTAATCCAAATCAGCTTTAGGGATTGATGCTGGGGTGGATGCGTCGCATCCACCTCGTCCTCCACTTCCCAGCTTCGCATGCTAGGGTGGATGCGTCGCATCCACCCTTTGTTCTTCCATCTCAGCTTTGCCCAGGTGCGGATGCTATGGGCCGACTTCACTGCTAAGGGTGCACGAAATCTGATTTTTTTCTAGGTTGGATACGACGCATCCAACCCCTCTTCCTCTACCTAGAGCACCTTTTCTTCATATATTTGCACTCCAAACACCCTAAATCATCACACACAACTCAATTAGTCATAAAACCAATAATTAAACCATGTTGGGCATTTTAAAGATCAAATAGCATCAAAAAGTGGTTAAAACATGGGTAAAGTAATATCAACACATATCGAAATATGCTCAACATCACCACCCCACACTTAAACCTTTGTTCGTCCTCGAACAAACCATCACTATAGTAGACGAAACAAAATTAAGCTATTATCATTCAAAGCACACTTCACCTATCACCATGGTCATTTGCCACAATTAGGCTCTAGAATATGCATCACATACACTTCCCTTTACTTATGTCAATCTTAAAAAAATATTCACACAAAGACAACATGCTCACAACAATCTTATCCTCAAAAACCGACTCAATGTCACAATTCACTCATGGCTTGAACACCCAACATCATAGAGAAGTCTAATAACGTTACATATCCCTCGTGAAACCATGTGCCCTCACAACAAGAACAAGAGAGCGAGTTCAATCCACACATTTGAATCTCATGATCAAATATATTTTATTGACTCACATATATAAAAGAAAATCGCTCACTCTCACAAAGAAGTCACATGCATGCAATTGGTACCATAGGCTTGCCCTTAATGTAAATCTCTACTAATGTAAGCTCGCTCGATCTAAAATCAATTAGGACTTTTTCATGGTTGTAATGTGGGCTAAAGGACGGGTAGGATATATTTAAGGAATAGTGACTCACCCTCCTAAGCACTTTAATATATCACAAAATTACTTTAAGCGTATTTTGTTCAACCTCACTTCAATTTCACAAATAATATCACCCCCACAAATATTTCCTCTTTCTTTAAGCACTACTTTAATTCATACCTACTAGCAAGAACAAGATAACAATTTATTCATCTATATTCTTTCTTTTTTTTCCGCTAGTGGTGTATTATTTTACAAAACAAGTACACCTTTCTTTCTTTTATTGGTTCCACTCAAAAGTCACCCCACACTTAGTCCCTTCTTACTTCTTTTAGCGCTCATCTAACAATTAAAGTGCTTTAAGAGGTAAAAGGATCAAAACAATGTCAATTAAGAATAAAAAGGGTATATGCTTGTAATGTGGGTACCAAATAAAAGTCAATAGGCTCAAAATGGTTAACTGGGGATAAATTTTATTTGTGATAAGCAATAAGCTCAAAAAGATCAAAGAAAGCCTAAAATCATCTTTCAAACCGAGCATCACCTCAAATTTCGCTTCAACTCACATACCGGGCAAGTTCTAGACACAAGTACAATACATGGACTACATAAAAACCTCACCACACATGGCATATGACTCACTAAGGACGATCACATTCCGACTCTCAAGCAATGCAAGTATTCACGGAGCCACGAGATATTAAGCATTAAGCGCAAAGTGAACACGAATCAAGAAAACGAGAAATTGTCGTCACAAAACATGCTATCTAATATATAGAGGCATCAAGATTAACATCATAATATAGGGGAGATACTACACATGCCAAAGCATAAGTACGTTACTATGAAACAAGTCAAGGGTGCTTAGGTTCATCATTCTTTCTCCTTTTATTTCCTAAATTCCTAATCTATTCTTAAAAAAAAAAACTATTACTGCCTGGTTCAAAATACATCCCATGGAAAAGAACTGAGGCACAAAGAAAAATCACAGAAGATTATTATTACCTAAAAAAGAATTTACTAACTATTTTTCTACTTTTCTTTAGTTGTCTGTCAATCTTCTAATACTAACACTAATTTTAAAAATCAAATGAAAATCTTTTTGTGTTTTTCTAAGGACCTTAATCCCTCGAGAGAACTGTCCAGGTAGTCCGTCGTCGGGAAAAGTCCTTTATTTTCTACGACTACACATAACAATGAGCTGAGAGTTACTCCATATAGATGACATTTACTAACTATTACATGCCATTAATCCAGTTAATATCACAGCCCTCAACAGTATCAACATCAACAAAAATTGTAACAGTTAAGTACATTCATCCACAAAAGGATAACCCCCACCCCACATTTAAAACCGTTCTTTGCCCCCAATGCACACAAATAGCGTAAAGTAGGATGAGAAGAAACTCCCCTCAAGTCAAGGTGGAAGGCTCATCCGCAGTCTGTGGAAGAGCATCAACATTCATTAAGACCCCCTCCGGCCTGGCGATATCATCCTCACGAATATGGGGAGTTGTCACAGTCCTATCATCACCAACTGGAGCTGAGTCTGTAGTAGGTGGGACATCGGCCTCAGCAGGCATGGTGTGTGGAGCCTCGGGGACTATAGGAGAAGCAGAAATGGATGGTCCAGCAGTGGACGATGCAAGCAGTTGTGAGATGTCTATATCTGCACATTGAACCAGAGCACGGAGGAGTAATGATACCTCTCTCATCATCATGGCCTGCTCAGTCTGAACTCGGCTTAGGTCCGCACGAGTCTGACTCAACTCATCCCTGGTGGCACTCAACTCTACACGAGTCGCTATCAACTCAGCCATATTCTCTTGCATATCAGCTTGCATCTGCTCAAACAACTGTTGAATGGTGAGCTTAGAAGACCTTCCCTTGTTCGGCTCTAGAACATGAGTAACATCATATGGTCCTGGAGCTTTAGACTCAATGTCGTCATTCTCCTTGTCCCATAGTACCCCTCATCTCTGTCAAGAAAGCCGATAGGGTATTTGCAAAGAACAGCCTCCACTTGTAATTCATCCTGGTGCGCTGCATTTGGTCATGCATGATGGCTCCTATGTTGAGCGGTATCCCATCCAATAAAGCATACAATACTAGTGCGCGGTGACGAGGGTCATCAGTTTTGTGTTGCCATGGCATCAGGCGGTTGCATATGAAATTTAGAGCCACACGTGCTAACGCACTCATGAATTCCTTAGCCAGAGAATGGTACTCCATACTCCCATGCTTCCAATTTGCATCCTTCCTGGTAGGGCATAGGACCAACCGAATGTGTGCATAATCCGGTGCTGTGCATATGGAGTCAAACCTATCTGTTAGTGTGTGTGACACCCCTAAGAAGTTATTCAGAGCTTCAGCTGAGACATTAATATCCACCCCTCGTACTCTCACAATGTTGCCCTTGGAATGACGCCAATTGGCGTAAAGCTCTCTGACGATAGTGAGGTTAGCTTTGCCGTGACCCTTCAAGATAGGTCCCCATTGTTGCACCTCTCGAATTGATTTTAGAAACTCTGGGTACTTTTTCTTAAGTGTTCCGATGTTGATCAGCTTTTCTGGAATGTACTTCTTTGAACCCAGTATCTTATTATAAGCTCGGTATGCCATTTTATTAACAAAGTTCTTCTCCCAAGCAGCTCGGTCTATTGGTTCACCCTCATCTTATTCACTCATGTCGACATATAGAAGGTCATTATCCGAATCGGACTCGGACTCAGATTCTGCAGTAATCTTCTGCTTTCCTTTATCATTCGGATCACTCTATTTGGAGGCTTTTCTCTGGTATGTCACAGGTTCTCTTATCTTTATCCCTTTGCTTGGTGGATTTAATGATGTTGTTGTAATACCCTTCTTCACTGTCCTCCTGACTAATGGTTCCTCCTCTTATTGCTCTGATTCATCAATTAACTGCCTAGTCTACAGTTCCTTTTCTTTGTCAGTCCGCTTCCTTTTTTTCTGTGGATTTTGAGTACCTGTTGCCTTTCCGGTGGGCTTTTTGGGTGGTTGCTTGTTATTATCTTTGTCTTGTTGCTTGGACTATTTCTCGTTGCTGCCATTTCCCAGCCTCAGTACCTGCAATGCGAAGAAATCAACAATGAGCGTATAGAACAGTGAAGTTCAGCTATAAATCAGTTGCAACATCTAGCACTTCCAATAATTTGCGTAGTCGTGTCATTTATGACTGTATGAAAGTATAGCCCATGTCTTTCAGCAGGGATGTGATAACTCTTTTCAAGTTTACAAATAAGCACTTTGCGATATAGATATCATTATGCACAACATGAGGTTTATCCGAGCGATGCTCACTAACCATGTTCAATTACACTTAGCAGCTCACTCGACCCCACACTTATTCTCACGACATATCATTACGCATAGAGCTCACACAATTCAGATCGAGTAACACTTTACAATTCAAGATGTCTAGCATGTGCAGGATGTTCAATTCCCTTAGACAATCTTTCATAGGCTAAAAACATTCCGACAATCAAGACAAACGACCCTATATTTATTCACTAGCATATACCAATGTTGCTCGGTTACTCAGACTTCACCGGCGCCTAAATTTACCTCTCGGGCAATTCGTCGAACAGGTGATATGCAACAATTGTGCCTAGTTTCTTCTATCAGTGGGTTAATTCGACTACCCTCCCAAAATTAACGAGATGAAAGGAATTATAGTTTATCATCTCGCAACCATTACAACCAACAGGAACGACATCCCCAGATTATAGTTGAATCACATGTGTGACATTTAAATTAGGGAAACTTAACCTAGGGGAATTTGGGCAAGGGGTCTGTTGCTACTAGAGAGAGAGAGAGAGAGAGAGGAGAGGAGAGTGAGGAGAGTAAAGAAAAAGAAAGAATGAGGGAGATGATACATACCTGTCGCGAGAGAAGAGAGGAGATGTGTTTAGTCACAAGTGAGATGAGAGGGGCGGGTCTGGGCAGAATGCAAATTTGTGAGTAATTGTGTTTTGGCATAGGATGTGTTAAAATATAACACTTACATGTGCGTGCGAGATTGGACGCGACGCATCCCCACTGTTTTTTTCTGAAATTGGTTGGACGCGATGTGGACGCGATAGGCAGACTTCACTGCCTTGAGCAATTGGTCCGTCAAATTTTTATGCTGAGGGGGATGCAACGCATCCACCCTACTTTCCCTATATCTGGACCTTTTTTTTTAATATATACATACAAGATCTAATTCCTAAATACAGGACTTGGGTGGCCTCCCAAGAAGCGCCTGATTTAACGTCGCGGCACGACGTAACATGTTCTTCATGCCTCCACCAAATCCATCGAGGTCTTGTGATGTGCAATGTCACCACCCCAATAGTGTTTTACTCTCTAGCCATTTACCAAGATTGTTGCATTGGAACTCGTATCACATAATTCCACTGCCCCATGAGGTTTCACACTAACCACTTCAAACGGACCCGACCATCGTGATTTAAGCTTTCCGAGAAAAAGCTTTAGCCTCGAATTAAACAAGAGAACCTCTTAACCTGGCTCAAACTCACGATGTTGGATATGCTTATCATGCCACCTCTTTGTCTTTTCTTTATACAATTTGGCATTTTCATACGCATGCAATCGAAATTCATCAAGCTCGTTGAGTTGTAGCAATCTCTTCTCACCGGCCAAGTCCATCTCCATATTTAGCTTTTTAATCGCCCGATAATCTTTGTGTTCAAGTTCAACAGGCAAGTGGAACGCCTTCCCATAAACCAACCTGTACGGAGAAGTACCTATGGGGGTCTTGTATGCAGTGCGATATGCCCATAATGCATCATCCAGCTTTCCGGCCCAGTCCTTTCTATCCCCACTTACTGTTTTCTCCAAAATCTACTTTACCTCTCTGTTGGAAACTTCTACTTGACCACTCATTTGGGGATGACAGGCAGTGGAAACCTTATGCTTAACTCCATACTTTGCAAGAATATTATTCAGCAATTTGTTACAAAAGTGAGTTCCCCCGTCGCTTATCAACACTCTTGGAGTCCCAAAATGTGTGAAGATGTGCTTTTTTACAAAACTTACCACTACCTTTGCGTCATTACTAGGAAGAGCAATGGATTTCACCCACTTAGAAACATAGTCGACCGCCACCAAGATGTACTTGTGCCCATTAGAATATGGGAACGGTCCCATGAAATCAATCCCCCAAACATCAAAAAGCTCTACTGCCAGAATATTTTGCAAGGGCATCTCGTGCTTCCTTGTGATAGTTCCGGTTCTTTGGCATCTGTCACAATTTTTAACAAAGACATGTGCATCCTTGAACAATTTTGGCCAATAGAAGCCTGATTGTAGCACTTTTTGGGCGGTTCTATCCCCGCCGTGATGGCCTCCATATGGCGAAGCATGGCAATCATGCAGTATAGCATTCATCTCTTCCTCAGGAACACACCTTCGCACCAACTGATCCGCGCACTGCCTATATAAGAATGGCTCATCCCACATGTAGAGTCTCACATCATGTAAGAATCTTCTTCTATTGTCAGGTGTCAATTCTAGTGGCGTCACCCCACTTGCAATAAAATTCACAAAATCTTCATACCATGGGGCTTCACTTGAGGTGACTGCTAATAACTGCTCATCAGGAAATGTTTCTTTGATTGACCCTCCTTCAGCTACATGGTTCCGACTTTCTAATTTGGACAAGTGATCAGCCACTTGATTTTCTGTCCCTTTTCGATCTCAGATCTCTAAGTCAAATTCTTGCAAGAGGAGGACCCAACGAATCAGTCTCGGCTTGGTGTCTTTCTTTTCAAACAAATATCTGATAGCTGAATGATCTGTGTAAACGATGACTTTGGTTCCCACTACATAAGATCTGAACTTGTCAAATGCCCACATCACTACAAGCAACTTCTTTTTAGTAACTGTATAATTCATCTGAGCTGGATTCATAGTTTTGCTCGCATAATAAATGGGGTGAAAGATTTTATCTTTCCTTTGCCCCAAAACAGCTCCGATTGCCATGTCACTTGCATCACACATTAACTCAAATGATTGCGCCCAATCTGGGCCAATGATAATTGGTGCAGTCACCAACCTTCCCTTCAGCTCCTCAAATGCTCTCAGACATGCATCATCAAACTTGAAGGGCACATCTTTCTCAAGAAGTCTGCACAAAGGAGAAGAAATTTTCGAAAAATCTTTAATGAAACGATGATAAAAACCTGCATGGCCTAAGAAACTGCGAATGCCTTTGACGGATGTTGGTGGGGGAAATTTTTCAATCGCCTCCACCTTCGCTTTGTCCACCTGCAAACCACTTTTGGACACCTTTTGCCCCAAAACTATACCTTCACGTACCATGAAATGGCACGTTTTCCAGTTTAGCACCAAGTTCGTCTCTTCACACCTAGCAAGCACTTTATCAAGGTTCATTAAAAAATTATCAAAAGAACATCCAAACACAGAAAAATCATCCATGAATACTTCTACAAATCTTTCAACCATGTCAATAAAAATAGCCATCATACACCTTTGAAAAGTCGCAGGTGCATTAGAAAGACCAAAGGGCATTCTCTTGAATGCATATGTGCAATAAGGACACGTAAATGTAGTTTTCTCTTGGTCCTCTGGGGCTATAGCAATCTTATTATACCCCGAATAACCATCCAGGAAACAGTAATATTCCTGGCCAGCTAACCTATCAAGCATTTGGTCAATAAAGGGGAGGGGAAAGTGGTCTTTCCGGGTGGCATTGTTCAATTTTCTATAATCTATGCAAATTCTCCATTCAATGACAGTTCTTGTAGGAATTAAGTCATTATTTTCATTAACTACTACAGTCATCCCCCCTTTCTTCGGCACACATTGAACGGGGCTTACCCATTTGCTATCAGAGATTGGAAATACAATACCTGCATCAAGCCACTTAATCACTTCTTTTCGTACCACCTCTTTCATGATTGGATTTAGTCGGCGTTGTTGCTCTACACTTGGCTTGTGTCCATCTTCCATGAGGATTTTATGCATGCAGAAAGCTGGACTAATGCCTTTAATGTCAGACATTGTCCACCCAATTGCTCGTTTGTGCTCACGTAGCACCCTCAATAGCTTTTCTTCCTGCAATTTAGACAAGTGAGAAGAAACAATAACAGGTAAAGTGTCAGAACTACCCAAATAAGCATATTGAAGGTGAGGGGGTAGGGGGATTTTGGAGCTTCTTCAATTGATGGCTTTGGAGGGGGGCCGCTTGGCCTATTCAGGGGCTCAAACGGGTGAATTCTTTGCATATAAGCACATGATGCATCTAGGATATACATCATCTCCTCAACCTCATCATCAATCATCAAGCTATCAAACAACATGAGTTCTTTTTCTAGAGAGTCGTCTAGATATACACTCGTGTCAAGAAGTTGCTCATCCACCTCCACAACAGATATCATAGAGAGCTCCTCATAGTGGCAGGGAAGTTGGATTGCTTTGTAGACATTGAAGACTGCTTCCTCGTTGTCCACCCTCATAATCATTTTCCCTTCTCGCACTTTAATTATTGCATCACCAGTAGCCAAGAGAGGTCATCCCAATATGATTGGAACTTGTTCATCAGCCTCAAAATCTAGAATAATGAAGTCAGCTGGTAAGATAAATTTCCCAATTTGTAGCAGCACATCTTCAATCACTCCTTCAGGGTAGGCTATGGACCTATCAGCTAATTGCAACATCACAGTGGTTGGTCTTGGAGCTCCCAGACCCAATTGCTTAAACAAGGACAATGGCATCAGATTTATGCTCGCACCCAAATCACAAAGAGCACGACCCACATCAATATTACTGATTCGCACTGGAATGGTGAAGCTGCCAGGATCCTTAAGCTTTTGAGGAAGCTTGCTTTGGACCCTTGAAGTGCACTCCTCAGTAAGTGCAATTGTCTCGAACTCAGTCAATTTCCTCTTGTGAGCCACTATATATTTTATGTACTTAGCATACTTTGGAATTTCACGAAGTACATCTACCAATGGAATATTTAATTGAACCTGACTCAACATAGAGAGAAATTTGTTAAACATGCGATCGTCATTCTTTTTCTACAATCTCTGGGGGAAAGGTTGTGGTGGCCTTGCATCCTCCACTGGCTCTGAACTTGCATCATTTTTCTTTGACTCGTGTATTGCCTTAGGGGTCAGCTCCCCCTCAGGTATAGGTTTGTCCTTTCTTTTCTTTGGCACTTCCTCTAGTTCCCTCCCGTTTCTAAGTGTAACTGCATTAACTTGAGGGTTCTTCTCTGTATCACTGGGAAGAGAGCCTGTAGGTCTAGTATTTTGATTTGCTGCTAACTGCCCCATTTCCCTCTCAAAATTTTTGAAATTGGTCCTGAGCTGTTGATTGTCAAGTAACAACTTTTTTAGCAAGTCATTCGTACTCTCTTCTGTTTGTGGGGTGGCTTCTGAGGCTGATTGAAATTTCCTTGAGGCCTATACTGATTCTGATTCTATTAATTTCTGCCCCATGAGAAGTTAGGATGATTCCTCCAATTTGGATTGTAAGTGTTCCCATATTGTACATGCTGATTCATCGGACCTCTGTTTTGTTGCCCCACATAGTATATAGATTCAGGATTCATGGGGCACATGTCACTCATATGACTGTCACCACATAGTTCGCAGCAAATAGACATTTGCTATACATGTTGCATCTGTTGTGTTTGTTGCATTGTTATTCTGTTCATCTGATGTGCCAGCTTTGCAATATCTGCTCTCATGGCTGAGAAGTCATCAAGCTCAATCACCCCAGCTGCCTTCTGTTTAATTACTCTTCTTGCGTCCCCATCTCCTTGCCAATTATGGTCATTAGCAGTGAAGTTATTTAACAAGAGTTGTATTCACTATACGGCCTCGCCATGCAACTACCCCCACAAGCTGAATCAAGATTCATCTTTGATGCCTCGTCTAGCCCATCAATAAAAGTGTGACCCAAAACCTCATCAGTCTGACAATGATGTGGGCAGTCTCTGAGTAGCTTCTTGTATCTTTCCCGAGCTTGACGAAGTGTCTCGCCATCCCGTTGTTGGAACCCAAGAATTTGGCTTCTCAGCGATTTTGTCTTCTTAGTGGGGAAAAACTTGATTAGGAATTTCCTTGCTAAATTATCCCAAGTGTGGATTGAGTTCGCGGGCTTCTTTTGCAACCATTCCTTAGCTTCCCCCAATAATGAAAAGGGAAATAGTGTCAGCCTGACATAGTCCTTGGAAACATTCGGATAATTGTAAGTGCCCGTAATTTCCAAAAAGTTTTGAATGTGCCTCTGCGGGTCTTCATGAGATAGACCCACATATTGCACTGTGGACTGAATCAGCTGTACCATGTACTGTTTGAGTTCAAAATGCCCTGTGATGTCAGGCTTCATGATAGCCTGAGTCATATTAGCAAGATTGGGTCTTGCGGCTTCTATCACCGGACGCTCCTCATTACCTGCCATCTCTATTGGTTGTGGTTGAACTACGATGTCCAACTCTCTTTCTATTCTCATTCTAGCTTCGACTTCCCTCCTCACTCTATGAAGTGTTCGTTCAATTTCTGGATCAAAAGGAAGGAAGTTGTTTGCACTTCTACTCCTCCGCATTCAAAAGAATATCCTGCGTTAACACAAACAAGGCAAACTGAAAATTAAAACTTGAACAAATAAATAATAAAAGCTTAACTCAGTCAAGTAGCTAATTTCTAAGTCCCCGGTAACGGCGCCAAAAACTTGTTGCGACCAAACACACTCACGCAAGTATACGTGGTCGTCAAGTAATAGAGTAGTGAATAAAGTATCGTTCCCACGAAGACTTATGATTAACTTTTGACTAATTTAAACTCAAATAGCTTATCTATTCCAGCGATATCTTATAAAATAGATAATTGTCTAATTTACTACCTAAAAACTATCAATTATTGAAATACTAAAATTCAACACAATACTTAAATAGTTTTAAATAACAATCAATGGGAGATAATATTCCAGGGTCACGGGTTATCTAACAATCATGTTGCATTCTTAGCTTAAAATAACTAATTGATTTATCTGGATTGTTGATTGACAGGGTTGATATTACTCATAAGAATCTGTCGAGTTCTTACTCGCCTATTCAAGCTAACTTAATGCCTATATGTCTATGAAATTAATATTAACAAGAATGCATTTACACTTCCTGTATTTCAACCGAACAAGACAATTAGGTATATTTCTATCCTAATTGCGAATCTGTTCCCCGATGCCCGGGTTTACGAACTTGCTCTATTTAATTCTATATGCAATCTAGAAATCACTCATTCGAGTTCAACTCTAGATTCGTAGATAGTAATTCACTGTTAGCTACTCAGCAAATTAATTAAAAACAGAATTAAATAAATAACCCAATATGATAAAATCAACTTCGTCAAATTAAACTTCGAACATCAACATTCATGTATACCCATGACCCTAGAACAATAGGGTTCTTAGCCACTCTTGTTCATGCAATCATCAAAAAATTCACAAGAGTGCATAAGAATCAATAAAAGAATAAAAAATAAGAACTCAAGATGAATTCAGTAGTTCCCCAGCTTTGTCGTGGCTTTTCTCCTCTTCCCAATATGTTAGATGCCCTAAAAGAGGCATTTTTAGCTTATATATTGCATACAAAATTCGTGGGCCAAAGTTCTCCTATTCCTAATCCAAATCAGCTTCAGGGATTGATGCTGGGGTGGATGCGTCGCATCCACCTCGTCCTCCACTTCCCAGCTTCGCATGCTAGGGTGGATGCGTCGCATCCACCTCGTCCTCCACTTCCCAGCTTCGCATGCTAGGGTGGATGCGTCGCATCCACCTCGTCCTCCACTTCCTAGCTTCGCATGCTAGGGTGGATGCGTCGCATCCACCTCGTCCTCCACTTCCCAGCTTCGCATGCTAGGGTGGATGCGTCGCATCCACCCTTTGTTCTTCCATCTCAGCTTTGCCCAGGTGCAGATGCTAAGGTGGATGCTATGGGCCGACTTCACTGCTAAGGGTGCGCGAAATCTGATTTTTTTCTAGGTTGGATGCGACGCATCCAACCCCTCTTCCTCTACCTAGAGCACCTTTTCTTCATATATTTGCACTCCAAACACCCTAAATCATCACACACAGCTCAATTAGTCATAAAACCAATAATTAAACCATGTTGGGCATTTTATCAAATAGCGTCAAAAAGTGGTTAAAATATGGGTAAAGTAACATCAATACATATCGAAATATGCCCAACATCACCCGCACATCGTCCAAGTTCTATACTAGTTGAAGAATTAAAAGAAATGTTTATGGTAATATCAACATTGAATTATTTTTTTAAAACAATTATTTCTATAATCATGGACCTTGCTATATACCATCTCTACAATTAATAAAAGGGAGTCTTGGCGTTTGTTAAACATAACATGAAACCTAAATTAAAGTTAAAGCAAAGTGTATGTTGCTGAAATCCACAAATTTCGAGATTTCAAAAAGTTGATAAAGATGATATATCGTGTAGTATTCTTAATTATTAAGTTTAACCTTTCAAATAAAATAATTGTTTGACTTTTGGTGGTAGGCAACTTTCTAATTAATTGATTAGTAACCATGCAAAGCAATGCCTTGCATGTCTCGAAAATCCTCTTTTCCTTCAGCTTAAGTTCGCCGAGTTCCTTACTATAATATGGACCGTTATTAACTTTAAACCCTTCTCATTATTTAAAAAACTAGTATTAGTATACGTGCGTTGCACGTGTGTATAATATTAATTAATATAACGTATATAAAAGGAACAAATTATTGTGGTGTACCTCATTAGTGTTGAGTACATTGATTTTAAGAAATTACATAAAATGTTATTAAATAATATATATATAAGTTATAAAATTAAATATCAAAATAAAAAATTGTAGGCTCCTGAAAAATGTTGAATTGATCTGATTTAGCTAACTTAATAAATGAATAAGTCTTGCTCCAACCCCTTATACTTTAGATGCCTCATTGTAACTTCAAACTTTGCCTCCGATTATTGAAGTTTTCTGATTTTCTTCTTTCTTGTGGTATTAAATAATAAAATATACTTTATAAAAAATTAATAACAAATTATAATATAATATATTCTTATTCCCTAAAATTATGTTGTCTGAACTTGACGTGATGCCCTTTCATAAGTACTTCTATAAGTTGATGTTCAGTTAAAGAGTTTACCAAAAGGTAATGAGAGAATTTGTATCCAAGGAGTAGTATGTATTAGAATATGTACTTATATTTTTGTACACAAATGTTATAGAATGAGTGTTTAATTAAAAGGTAGAAAAATCGTTCTAACTTTATATATGCATGCATTTTGGTCTATCATTTGTTTACATTAGATCCTTCCACTTTTATAATAATCTAGTTTTCAGGTAAGTTTTTTGTGCGTACCTCATATTAATGAGTATGTAATTTTAAGAAATCACATAAATAAATTTTATAAATACCAAATTGTTGTTATCTATCATCTAATACATAAAATTAAAAAAAGAGTTATCCAAAATATTTTCGTGGACTTAAGAGAATTATTTTATGAAAATTGTCATTGTTCCTAGTACCTAATACTAAACACAAAGAAATAACACGAAAGTACTTTTATCTTAATTATTCAAAGATTTATAAAAAAAACAGACTAAAAATGAATCTTTTGACCTTTTAGATACGTCAAATGAAAACATTGGGACCTGTCATTTGTTGGAATAATGCAAAAAGAAAATAAATTTGATGACAACTCATTTAGAATAAATGTTTTCTTCTATTTCATGCTCATTGCTTCAAGTTTACCTTTTTATCGATGACTCTTGATATAATACTATAACCAGTTCTCTATCTTCTAGTTCCTTTCATCGTTCTTCTTATCAAATTTATGTATCCTAGGGTTTATCAACTTAAAATATAATCTTACTTGTATGATGAATTTGGAAAATAATTAAAATAAATTTTTTTCTATTCAATTTATGTAAACATTTAATTTTCTTCTCAATATTAAATAGAATTTAACTATTTTTTTCTCAATATTAAATATAGTTTAACTTTTTGGATTCAATTTCTTACTATTAGCTTATCCTTTATTTTAAATATTTAATTGTAATTATTCTTTATTCAATAAGAATTTCTATTTTCAAAGATAAAATATTTATCGGATTATTTTACTTTTGATTCTTGCCAATCACTTTTCTCTCTCTCTCTCTCTCTCTCTCTCTCTCTCTCACACACACACACACACACACACACACACACACACACATATATATATATATATATATATATATATATATATATATATATATATATATATATATATATATATTTGTCTAATTATTACGTGTAAGTTTTGCATATTATAAAAACATTAATAAACGTAAAATATTGTATAAGTATAAAAGTAGTCCCGATATTATATTAAAATGTATTATCAATATAGGATGTTCTAAACAAAATGTTTGATTAATTTTTTTATTCTTATATTGGATAAAATGGTAATTAGTATGAATTTTTAAAAACAATATATCTTTAGAGAAATATTATACCAAAAGTCAAGAAATTTTTGCCCGATAGTATCAAGGACTTAAAATTCAAAATTTGAAGCCAACCACTTGTACTTTGATTTGTGAATTCACTGCTTGTTCTTTAAGAAGAAACGAAAAGTTGGGCATATATATGAAGAAAATTAATATGAAAGATATTATATAAGGTAAAATTTTAATAGAATTTATGGTCCTAAATATTAGACTAATTAAATTTTTTCAATTCAAATAATTTTCAATTTATCAATTAAACCTCATTTACAGGAGTAACAATTAAATCCTTAACAAGCAAGAATAATAATTCATTAAATTCCAAGGATTTTCCAACTTATTAATTAGCTTCACAAGCTGAAATAAATTATTAAATTATCGTGTAATTATTATTATTAAGCACGATTTCTGCCGAGGACATACGACCCGATCCAGAGTATCGTGTACACTGCCGAGAGACGTGCGGCGCGATCCATAGATGCATCTATCCTGCCGAGGCGTTCGGCCCGATCCACAAGAAAGGAGGACATTTTCTTAATAGTAGCTACGCACGGACTCTCGTCACCACGTGCGTACGTAGCCCCCCAAAATTAGCAATAATTATTTAATTTTAATCACCTATGAGAAAATTTCCCCCTCACAAGGTTAGAAAAGAGACTTACCTCGTCTTGCTCCAATTTAATCCACAATTTTGCCTTTTTCACGATTATCCAACTCTGCCTGGCTCGAATCTAGCCAAAATAATTCAATATAATCACTAACAATTATAGGAAATAGATTCTATAAGGAAATACTACATTTTTAATAAAAATCCCGAAATTAATTAAAAATTTGCCCGCGGGGCCCATATCTCGGAATTCGGTGAAAGTTATGAAATCCGACAACCCATTCAATTACGAGTCCAACCATACCAGTTTCACTCAAATCCGACTTCGAATCGATGCCGAAATCTCAAATTTTCGTTTCTATGAGATTTCTAAACTTTTCCAAATCTCAAATCTCAAAACACTAATTGAATTGTGAAAAACAATGATACACTTGTATATGTAGACCAAACCCGAGTTAGAATCACTTACCCAAATATTTTTCCCTTGAAAATCTGACAAACGTCGCCTCTGCTCAAGCTCAAGTTCGTCAAAAATGGCAAATGGGACGAATGTCCTCTTTTTATAAAACTGCCCAGCAGCCTTTGGAACTAGTCCTCGAACTGGACCTCGATCGCGGCTTCGATCACAAGCTCGAGCCTGGACCTCGGTCATGGCCTCGATCAGGGCATCAAGGTTGGGCCTTCGATCATAGCCTCAGTCATGGCATCGAACTTGAGCCTTCGATTGTGACCCTCGATCTTGGGTCTCGATCCTGTCCCTCGAGCCTTGCCTTCGATCATGGCCCTCGAGCTGGACCTTCGATCATGCCCTCGAGCCTTGCCTTCAATCATGCCCTCGAGCCTTGCCTTCGATTGAGGCTTCGATAAAAAGCCTCATCCCTGACTTCGACTCAAGACTCGATCGTGGGCTCGATATCTGGGCTCGATACCTGGGCTCGATATCTAGGCTCGATCACAACCCAGAATGTCCAACAGAAAAGGAAAAATTGCAGCAGCTTTTTAAGTCTAAATTTTGTTCCGTTAACCGTCCGAAACTCACCCGAGGCCCTCGGGACCTCAACCAAATATACCAACAAGTCCTAAAACATCATACGAACTTAGTCGAACATCTAAATCACATCAAACAATGCTAAAACCATGAATCATATCCCAATTCAAGCTTAACGAAACTAAGAGTTTTCAACTTCTACATTCAATGTCGGAACCTATCAAATCAACTCCGATTGACCTTAAATTTTACACACAAGTCATAAATTATATAACGGAGCTATAAAAATTTTCGGAACTGGATTTCGACTCCGGTATCAAAAAGTCAACTCATCGGTCAAACTTCCAAACTTAAATTCTTATTTTTAGCCATTTCAAGCCTAATTTAACTATGGACTTCCAAGTAAAATTCCGAACACGCTCCTAAGTCCAAAACCACCATATGGAGCTGTTGGAATCATCAAAATTCTATTCCGGGGTCGTTTTCACAAAAAGTTGACCGAAGTCAAACTTAGCACTTTAAGGCCAACTTAAGGAACCAAGTATTCCGGTTTCACCTCAAACACTTCTAAATCCCGAACCAACCATCCCCGCAAGTCATAAATCATTACAAGCACCTACGGGAAGTTTTATTTTAGGGAACGGGGTTCTAAAAGTTAAAATGACCGGTTGGGTCATTACATTCTCCGCCTCTTAAACAAACGTTCGTCCTCGAACGGGTTTAGAATTGTACCTGAAGTTCTGAATAAATCTGGATATCTGCTCCGCATGTTTTCCTCGGCCTCCCAAGTCGCTTCCTCGACTGGTTGGCCCCTCCACTGGACTTTTACTATAGAAATCTTCTTGGATCTCAACTGGCGAACCTGTTTATCAACAATGGCAATTGGCTCCTCTTCATAACCCAAGCTATTATCTAGCTGAACTGTGCTGAAGTCTAACACATGTGATAGGTCGGCATGATACTTCCGGAGCATAGATACGTGAAAAACCGGATGAACTCCCGATAGGTTGGGAGGCAATGCAAGCTCATAAGCAACCTCCCCAACTCGTTTCAACACCTCAAATGGGCCTATAAACCTTGGGCTCAACTTGCCCTTCTTCCCGAATCTCAAAATTCCCTTCATCGGCGAAACCTTCAAGAGAACGTTTTCACCTACAATAAATGATATATCACGCGCTTTCTGATCCGCATAACTCTTTTGTCTGGACTGTGCTGTATGAAGTCGCTCCTGAATCAACTTTACCTTTTCCAAGGCATCCCTTACCAAATCAGTACCATATAACTTAGCCTCACCTGGCTCAAACCATCCGATAGGTGAACGACATCGCCGACCATATAAAGCCTCAAATGGAGCCATCTCGATGCTGGATTGGTAACTGTTATTATAAGCAAACTCGGCCAAAGGCAGGAAACAATCCCACTGACCTCCAAAGTCAATCACACATGCCCTGAGCATATCCTCCAAAATATGAATTGTCCTCTCTGACTGTCCATCGGTCTACGGATGAAAGGCTGTGTTGAGCTCTACATGGGTCCCCAACTCACTCTGTACTGCTCTCCAAAAATGTGAAGTAAACTGAGGGCCTCTATATGATATGATGGAAATTGGCACACCGTGCAACCGAACTATCTCCTGAATATAAATCTGGGCCAACCTCTCTGAAGTATACGTAGTCACAACAGCAATAAAATGTGTCGACTTGGTCAACCTCTCAACAATCACCCAAACTGAATCAAACTTCCTCAAGGTCCGCGGCAACCCAACTACAAAATCCATAGTAATTCGTTCCCATTTCCACTCTGGTATGGTCATCTGCTGGAGTAGGCCACCTGGCCTCTGGTGCTCATATTTAACTTGCTGGCAATTTAGACACCGAGCTACATACTCAACTATGTCCTTTTTCATTCGTCACCACCAATAATGTTGCCTCAAGTCACGATACATCTTCGTAGCACCTGGATGAATAGAATATCGAGAACTGTGTGCCTCCTCTAGGATCTTTTTCCTCAGTTCATCCAAATTAGGAACACACAGACGATCCTGGAGTCGTAGAACACCATCTGCACCAATAGTGACTTCCTTGGAACCACCTCGTAGTACCGTTTCACGAAGAACCATCAAGTGTGGGTCAACATACTGGCGAGCCTTGATCTCCTCAAATAGTGAAGATTGGGCCACAACACATGCAAGAACTCGGCTGGGCTTTGAAATATCCAGCCTCACAAGTCTGTTAGCCAAGGACTGAATATCTGAGGCTAATGGCCTTTCCTCTACTGAAATGAAAGCCAAACTACCCATACTCTCCGCCTTTCTGCTCAAGGCATCTGTAACTACATTTGCTTTGCCTGGATGATGCAGGATAGTTATATCATAATCTTTTAGTAACTCCAGCCATTTGCGCTGTCTCAAATTTAGGTCTCTCTGCTTGAACAAATGCTGCAAACTGCGATGATCAGTGTAAACTTCACAAGACACCCCATAAAGATAATGCCTCCAAATCTTAAGAGCGTGAACAATCGCAGCTAACTCCAAATCATGTACCGGATAATTCTTTTCGTGGGGCTTCAGCTAACGTGAAGCATATGCAATAACTTGCCCTTCCTGCATCAATACACAACCCAAGCCAACGCGCGAAGCGTCGCAATACACTGTATACATCCTTGAATCGGAAGGCAACACTAACACTGGTGTTGTAGTCAATGATGTCTTGAGCTTCTGAAATCTCACCTCACAATCATCGGACCATCGGAATGGAGCACCCTTATGGGTTAATTTGGTCAAAGGTGCTGCAATAGATGAAAAACCTTCCACGAACCGACGATAATAACCTGCCAAACCCAGAAAACTCCTGATCTCCATCGCCGAAGTGGGACGATGCAAATTCTGAACTGCCTCAATCTTTTTGGGATCAACTTTAATACCTTCGCCCGATACAATATGTCCCAAAAATGCTACAGACTCTAGCCAAAACTCATATTTAGAGAACTTAGCATATAGCTTTTGTTCCCGCAATGTCTGAAGCACTACTCTCATATGCTGCTCATGCTCCTCCTTACTACGTGAGTAGATCAAAATGTCATCAATGAAGACAATGATTAATGAGTCAATATATGGCCTGAATACCCTGTTCATCAGATCCATAAACGTTGCCGGGGCATTAGTTAAACCAAAAGACATTACCAGAAACTCATAATGACCATATCTAGTACGGAAAGCAGTCTTCGGAACATCCGAATCCCGAATCTTTAACTGATGGTACCCCGACCTCAAGTCAATCTTAGAGAATACCCTAGCACCCTGCAACTGGTCAAATAGATCATCAATACGCGGCAACGGGTACTTGTTCTTAATAGTGACTTTGTTCAATTGGCGATAATCAATACACATCCACATTGTTCCATCCTTCTTTTTCACAAATAATACTGGTGCACCCCAAGGCGATACACTCGGTCTGACAAACCCTTTGGCTAGTAACTCTTCAAGTTGTTCTTTCAATTCTTTCGGAGCCATGCGATACAGTGGGATAGATATAGGCTGGGTATCTTAAGCCAAGTCAATACAGAAATCAATATCACGATCAGGTGGCATACCTGGAAGATCTGACGGAAATACATCGGGGAACTCCCGAACTACAGGCACTGAATCAATAGCCGGAGTCTCTGCAGTAGTATCTCGAACATAGGCTAGATAAGCCAAACAACCCTTCTCAACCATGTGTTGAGCCTTTATAAAAGAAATAACTCGATTAAATGAACTAACAGGCGAACCCTTCCACTCCAGCTTAGGCAATGCTGGAATAGCCAAGGTAACAGTCTTGGCATGACAATCTAGAATAGCATGATATGGAGATAATCAGTCCATACCCAGAATAATTTCAAAATCGGTCATCTCAAGCAATAGGAGATCTGCTCTAGTTTCATAACCACAGAATGTAATAATACAGGACCGGTAGATCCGGTTCACAACAACAGAATCGCCCACAGGAGTGGACACATAAACAGGAGTACTCAAGGACTCACGAGAAACACCCAAGAATGGAGCAAATAGAGATGACACATATGAATACGTAGATCCTAGATCAAATAATACTGAGTCATCTTTTCCACAAATAGAAATAATACCTGTAATCACAGCATCCGAGGCCTCTGCATCTGGTCTAGCCAAAAAAGCATAGAACCGAGCTGGAGCGCCAACTGGCTGGCCTCCGCCTGGTTGACCTCCACCCCTAGGACGGCCCCTACCCACCTGTCCTCCACCTCTGTGTGGTCGGACTACTGGTGGAGCAACTGGTTCAGTAAACATAGGCTGTTGACCCTGCTGTACTGGTCTACCCTGAAGCCTGGGGCAAAACCTCTGCATGTGACTAGGATCCCCGCACTCGTAACAACTCTTCGGTGCGATGGGCTGCTGACTAAGTGTCTGTCCCTGGGGACCTGAATACCCACTAGGAGGACCCTGAATAGCTGGTGAGCGGTAAGAACTCTCTGGGATAGCACTGAGATAAGGTCACACTGGAGCACCTCGAGGAGGTGGTGGTGCTGGATATGGGGGTCTGCTGGACTGTCCCCTCACGAACTGACCTCTGCCCCCGGACGGAGCACCTCTGAACTCTCCAGAGTACCTAAACCGCTTATTTCTCATAATCTGCTCTCGGCTTCGATGACGTACACCCTCAATCCTCCGGGCTATCTCAACAACTCGTTCATAAGAAGTACCCATCTCAACCTCTCGAGCCATAGTGGCCTGAATACCAGTATGTAAACCGGCTACAAACCTTCACACTCTCTCCGCCTCAGAAGGGAGTATTATTAGTGCATGGCGAGATAATTCAGAAAACCTCACCTCATAATCAGTCACTGACATTTGACCCTGCTGGAGCTGCTCAAATTGAAATCGCAACTCTTCCCTCTAGGAGGGTGGAATATACCTGTCCAAGAAGATATGAGTGAACCTCTCCCAAGTCATGGGAGGAGAATCTGCTGGCCTGCCAAGAGCATAAGACTGCCACCATCTGCGGCCCTACCCTCTAGCTGAAAAGTAGTAAAATCAACCCCATGGGATTCCAATATCCTCATGTTGTACAGTCTATCCTTGCAACAATCAATGAAATCCTGTGGATCCTCAGGTCGCTCACCCCCGAAGACAGGAGGATGTAGTCTAGTCCATCTGTCCAATAGTTTCTGAGGATCGGTGACTACAGCTGGCCTGGGCTCAGGTATAGCTGATGCTATTGGCAGGACTCCACCCACGGGTAGTGCACCCTGGGTCTGATATACAGTAGTTGCCTGTCCATGAGCCTGCGCGGTAGGGGTCTATGCTCCCCTGCCCGCCTGAGATGTGGCTGGGTCTGCTGGAAATAAACCGGCCTGAGTCATATTGTTCATGAATCGCAGTATACGACCCATGACATCCTGAAATCCCGGTGCAGATGTGAAGTCCATCGGAGCTAGCTCTGCCACAGGCACCTCACCCTACTCCTCAATAATGGGATTCTCTGCTAGATCCACTGGCGGCATAACTGGAATGGTCCTGGGATGTCCTCGCCCTCTACCACGGCCTGGAACCCTCCCTCGGCCTCTGCCTTGGCCTTTAGCAACTGGGGGAGTAGCTCTTCCCTGGTCTGGAATCTCATTAGAGCGTGTTCTCACCATCTGTAAGAGAATAAGAGAAGGATATTTAGTACTACATCAATTGCACGATGGAATTTGAAGAAAGGTAGTTTCCTAACACCATATAGCCTCTCGAAGATAAGTACAGACGTCTCCGTACCGATCCGCAAGACTCTATTAGGTCTGCTCATAACTTGTGAGACCTATATGAACCAAATGCTCTGATACCATGTTGTCACGACCCAATTTCACCTATAGGTCATGATGGCACCCAACACTAGAGCTAGGCAAGCCAACTAATAAGTCAAACGTACATTGGTTAAACTTTTATTCCAAGAAAATAATAAAATACCAACTTCTACCAATGTGTGTGTGTCAAGACCCGGTGTCACAAGTGCATGAGCATCTAGTAGATTATACAAAACTCCAAATACTGTCTGAAATGAAATAGATAGAATATAAATATAAGAAGAGACACTGGTAGCTGCAGAATGGCTCAGAAAGGCAGCTCACCACTATGCCTCGAGATGACGTGGGCATGTGATGATAGGTCCTCCACTAGTACCTGTCTCAGATCCTATACAAAAAGTGCAGCAAGTGTAGTATGAGTACGTAAACAACGTATACCCAGTAAGTATCAAGCCTAATCTCGAAGTGGTAGAGACGAGATGGCCGACTTTGACACTTACTATGGGTCAATAATAATAACTGAAATAAAACTAGGATATTTAAATTAGCATGATTTACAGAATTTACAATAATTTATTTAATCAGCAGAAATAATCAAATTCCTTCAAATGTAACAATTCTCAATATACTAATTAAATTCTTTCAATTCAAATAATTTCCAGTTTATCAATTAAACCTCATTTACAGGAGTAATAATTAATTCCTTAACAAGCAAGAATAATAATTCATTAAATTCCAAGGATTTTCTAATTTATTAATTAGCTTCACAAGCTGAAATAAATTATTAAAGTATCGTGTAATTATTATTATTAAGCACATTTTCTGTCGAGGACGTACGACCCGATCCAGAGTGTCGTGTAAACTTCCGAGGGACGTGCGGCGCGATCCATAGATGCATCTATCCTGCCGAGACGTTCGGCCCGCTCCACAAGAAAGGAGGACATTTTCTTATGTACCTCCGGAAGGAGAGTGTATTTATTATAAAATGAATTTGGGAGGAGAATAATTTCTTTTAATAATTAAATGATTAAAACAGACAATCAAGCCTATGAGATTTCCATCCTTTAATATCTTTATCTAACAATTCACAATATATTCATATAGATATCAATTAATATAAATAAATCAAAGAATATAATTTACACAAGTAAGGTATGCTTTGAGTCCTAAACTACCCAGACTTTAGCATTAATAGTATCTACGCACGGACTCTCATCATCACCACGTGCGTACGTAGCCCCCCAAAATTAGTAACAATTATTAAATTTTAATCACCTATGAGGTAATTTCCCCCTCACAAGGTTAGACAAGAGATTTACCTCGTCTTGCTCCAATTTAATCCACAATTTTGCCTTTTCCACGATTATCCAACTCTGCCTGGCTCGAATCTAGCCAAAATAATTCGATACAATCCCTAAAAATTATAGGAAATAGATTCTATAAGGAAATACTACATTTTTAATAAAAATCTTGAAATTAATTAAAACTTCACCTGCGGGGCCCACATCTCGAAATTCGGCAAAAGTTATGAAATCCGACAACCCATTCAATTACGAGTCCAACCATACCAGTTTCACTCAAATCCGACTTCGAATCGATACCGAAATCTCAAAATTTCGTTTCTATGAGATTTCTAAACTTTTCCAAATCTCAAATCTCAAAACACTAATTAAATTGTGAAAAACAATGATACACTTGTATATGTAGATCAAATCCGAGTTAGAATCACTTACCCAAATATTTTTCCCTTGAAAATCTGACAAACGTCGCCTCTGCTCAAGCTCAAGTTCGTCAAAAATGGCAAATGGGACGAATGTCCTCTTTTTATAAAATTGCCCAGCAGCCTTCGGAACTAGTCCTCGAACTGGACCTCGATCGCGGCTTCGATCACAAGCTCGAGCCTGGACCTCGGTCATGGCCTCGATCAGGGCATCAAGGTTGGGCTTTCGATTATAGCCTCAATCATGGCATCGAGCTTGAGCCTTCGATTGTGACCCTCGATCTTGGGTCTCGATCCTGTCCCTCGAGCCTTGCCTTCGATCATGGCCCTCGAGCTGGACCTTCGATCATGCCCTCGAGCCTTGCCTTCGATCATGCCCTCGAGCCTTGCCTTCAATCGAGGCTTCGATAAAAAGCCTCGTCCCTGGCTTTGACTCAGGGCTCGATCGTGGGCTCGATATCTGGGCTCGATACCTTGGCTCGATATCTGGGCTCGATCACAACCCAGAATGTCCAACAGAAGAGGAAAAATTGCAGCAGCTTTTTATGTCCAACTTTTATTCCGTTAACTATCCGAAACTCACCCAAGGCCCTAGGGACCTCAACCAAATATACCAAAAAGTCCTAAAATATCATACAAACTTAGTCGAACCTCTAAATCACATCAAACAACGCTAAAACCATGAATCATACCCCAATTCAAGCTTAACAAAACTAAGGGTTTTCAACTTCTACATTCAATGTCGGAAACTATCAAATCAACTCCGATTGACCTCAAATTTTACACACAAGTCATAAATTATATAACGGAGCTATGAAAATTTTCGGAACTGGATTCCGACTCCGGTATCAAAAATTCAACTCATCGGTCAAACTTCCAAACTTAAATTCTTGTTTTTAGCCATTTCAAGCCTAATTTAACTACGGACTTCCAAGTAAAATTCCGAACACTCTCCTATGTCCAAAATCACCATACGGAGCTGTTGGAATCATCAAAATTTTATTCCGGGGTCATTTTCACAAAAAGTTGACCGAAGTCAAACTTAGCACTTTAAGGCCAACTTAAGGAACCAAGTGTTCCGGTTTCACCTCAAACACTTCCAAATTCTGAACCAACCATCCCCGCATATCATAAATCATTACAAGCACCTACGGGAAGTTTTATTTTAGGAAACGGGGTTCTAAAAGTTAAAATGACCGGTTGGGTCATTACAGTACCTTAACAGTAGTATCGTTTTAGATGTAACACATTCCAACTGCTTGATAGCTATTTGCCGTTTTAATGCTGAGCCTGTACGATCCCTTTCCGACATTCTTGAGAACCTGATATGGTCCCTCCCAATTTTGTCCTAGTTTTCCTTCATTCGGATTTCGGGTATTGATGGTGACTTTTCTTAACACTAAGACCCCGGGCTTGAAATGGCGGAGCTTGGTTCTTCGGTTATAATATCTTTCGATTCGCTGCTTTTGGGCGGCCAATCGGACGAGAGCAGCTTTTCTTCTTTCATCCGATAATTCGAGGCTGGTATTCATAGCCTCATTATTTAATTATTCCATCGTGAATCGAAATATGGTACTGGGTTCACCGACTTCGACTGGTATCAATGCTTCAGACCCATATACTAGGGAGAATGGGGTCGCCCCGGTACTAGATTTTGACGTTGTTCGATATGCCCAAAGGACTCCGGGCAGGATTTCTCTCCATTTTCCTTTAGCATCGTTCAATCTCTTCTTTAGGTTTTGAATGATAGTTTTGTTCGTTGATTCGGCCTGTCCGTTCCCACTGGGGTGGTATGGTGTTGATAGTATCCTTCTTATTTTGTGATCTTCGAGGAATTTTGTTACTTTGCTGCCAATGAATTGTTTCCCATTGTCACATACTATTTCAGTGGGTATCCCGAATCGGCATATGATATAATCCCAAATAAAGTCTATAACTTCTTTCTCTCTTATTTTCTCGAACGCCTGCGCTTCAACCCATTTAGAAAAATAGTCAGTAATAAATAAAATGAATTTGGCTTTACCTGGGGTTGATGGCAGAGAGCCGACGATATCCATTCCCCATTTCATGAACGACCATGGGGATAGGACTGAATGAAGTTACTCTCTGGGTCAATGGATCATTGGCGCAAACCTTTGACATTTGTCACATTAACGAACAAATTCCTTCGTATCGTTGCCAATATCGATCCGATAATACCCTGCTCTGATTATTTTTTGAACTAATGTATCGGCACCGGAGTGATTCCCACAAGTGCCCTCGTGCACTTCCCGTAGGATGTAATCAGTATCTTCCGGACCCAAGCATACTGCCAACAATCCATCGAATATCCTTCGATATAGCATTCCGTCCAAAGCCAACGTGAATCGAGCAGCTTTAGTCCGTAGGGCCCTAAAGTCTTTAGGGTCCGATGGGAGCTTTCCGCTCTTTAAGTATTCAATATACTTGTTTCTCCAATCCCAGGTCAAGCTTATAGAATTTATCTCGACGTGACCTTCTTCGATTACCGATCTCGAAAGTTGAATGACAGTCCCCGAGCTCAAGTCATCTACCTCGACCGACAATCCCAAATTCGCAAGCGCATCGGCCTCATTATTTTGTTCTTGTGGAACATGCCGTAAAGTCCATTATTTGAAATGGTGAAAAGTGACAAGCAGTTTGTCTAAATACCTTTGCATTCTACCTTCTCGAACTTCAAAGGTTTTGTTTACTTGACTCACCACCAGCAAAGAGTCACAATTGGTTTCAATGACTTCTGCTCCCAAGTTTCTAGCTAGCTCGAGACCTGCAATCATGGCTTCATACTCGGCCTCGTTGTTAGTCAACCTGATAGATTTAATAGATTGCCTAATAGTGTTACCCGTGGGTGGTTTCAAAACTATGCCTAGCCCGGACCCCTTCACGTTCGAAGCCCCGTCCGTAAAAAGGATCCATACCCCTAATGATGTACCCAATTTCAACAGGAGTTCTTTTTGACTTCGGGTACTAGGGTTGGTGGGAAATCGGCCACGAAGTCAGCTAAAATTTGAGACTTGATGGTCGTACGGGGTTGATATTCGATATCGTACCCACTGAGTTTGACGACCCATTTGGCCAATCGGCCTGATAGTTCGGGCTTGTGCAAAATATTACAAAGTGGGTAGGTGGTTAATACACATGTGGGGTGATATTGAAAGTACGATCTCAACTTTCTAGAGGCGCTTATCAGTGCAAGTGCCAATTTTTCTAGGTGCGGATACCTAGTTTCCGCTTCTCCTAAGGTCCGACTTATATAATAAATGGGAAATTGCATACCTTGCACTTCTCGAACTAGGATACCGCTTACCGCGATTTCCAATACTGCCAAGTACAAGTAAAGTTTTTCGTCTGTTTTTGGAGTGTGAAGTAGTGGTGGGCTCGATAGATATCGTTTTAGTTCCTCTAATGCTTGTTGGCATTCCGGTGTCCAGGCGAAATCGTTCTTCTATTTGAGTAGAGAGAAAAATTTGTGACTTCGATCTGATGACCTCGAAATGAATCGGCCTAAGGTTGCAATACGTCAGTTAGCCTTTGTATAGCTTTCACACTGTCCACAACGACAATGTCTTCGATGGCTTTGATTTTATCGGGGTTAATCTCGATTCCCCGATTTGACACTATGAAGCCGAGGAACTTTCCCGAACCGACCCCGAAAGCACATTTTTCGGGGTTGAGCTTCATGTTGTATTTCCTCAAAATTTTGAACATTTCCTGCAAATGGGTCAAATGGTCCTCTACGCGCAGGGATTTAACTAGCATATCATCAATATAAACTTCCATTGATTTACCTATTTGTTTTTCGAACATTTTATTTACTAGGCGTTGGTAAGTAGCCCTTGCATTTTTTAGCCCGAAGGGCATCACATTATAACAATATGTTCCATGCTTGGTGACAAATTAAGTCTTTTCTGGGTCCTCCGGGTTCATCTGGATTTGATTATATCCGGAATAGGCATCGAGAAAAGTGAGGATCTCGTGGCCGGCCGTGGCATCGATCATGCGATCGATGTTGGGAAGCGGAAAGGAATCTTTGGGGCATGCTTTGTTCAAATCCTTATAGTCCACACACATTATAAGTTCATTCCCTTTTTAGGCACTACAACTGCGTTGGCTAACCATTCGGGATAATCAATGTTATTGATAAGAAATCAAACAAGTTTATTCCTGAGTTCGGGGCTCAACCCCGTTCCCAGGTATACCTTTCGTTCGAGACAATGCCCGATTAGTATGACTTGCTTCAGTTCCTCAATTGTTGATTTGGTGGCGTTGGAATCATCGGGGATCATGAAGGATCGAGGGATCCTCTGATCATCATCTTCTTCAATCTTCTGGTTATCTGGCTGGGTCGAAGCCGACATCTGTGATTGCTATTTGGTGTTCTGTTCTCCTTCTGAGCCCAATCTCTTTATCGGCGAAGGCGAGGATATTTATTCCTCTTCCTCGACGACGAACATTTCTTTTGCGGCCAGTTGTTCTCCGTATACTGTTTTGACACCTCTCGATGTTGGAAATTTGAGGACCTGGTGTAGGGTCGAAGGTATAGCTCTCATGTTGTGGATCCATGGCCTTCTGAAAAGGGCGTTGTATCTCATATCGCCATCGATCACGTGAAACATTATTTCCTGGATGGTTTCGGCCACGTTTATTGGTAGGATTATCTCGCCTTTGGTGGTTTCACATGCCATATTGAATCCGTTTAGAACCAGAGTTGCGGGTACGATCTGATCCTACAGACCGAGTTGCTCTACGACCTTCAATCTGATGATATTGGCCGAGCTACCTGGATCAATTAACACACGCTTAATTTTTGTTTTATTCATGAGTACGGATATTACCAGTGCATCGTTATGAGGTTGAATGACTCCTTCTGCATCTTCATCATCGAAAGACAAAGTCCCTATAGGTGTGTAATCTTGAGTCCGAGATCGTTTTTCCCTCACAATCGATGTTTTAGAGCGTTTAAGAACTGGTCCCTGAGGGGTATCGACGCCGCCGATGTTCATGTGAATAACATGCTGCGGTTCTTCTTGCTCGTTTTGCTTGCCGAAATCCCTATTTTTAAAATGGCTCTTCGCCCTATCACTCAGAAATTCTAGAAGGTGCTCTTTGTTAAATAAGCGGGCTACTTCCTCTCTTAGTTGCCTGCAATCTTCCGTTCTGTGGCCATGGGTGCTATGATATTCACACATTTGGTTGGGATTCCTTTGGGCAGGATCAGTCTGCATGGGTCGAGGCCATTTAGTGTCTTTGATGCGTCCGATAGCCGACACGATGGCGGATGCACCAATGCTGAAGTTATATTCTGATAATCGAGGTGCTTCTATAGGATCGACATATTTATCAAATCCTCTCTTGCTCATAAGTCCTCGAGAATTTTGCCATCGATCAATCCTTCGATTGTTCTGAACTGTATTGCATGCTGAACCGTTGTTCATCCGATCTGCGATGTACTGTTGATATCGGTCTCTGTTAGACCTTTGTTCTCTATAGATCTCCCTTTGGTTTTTAGTAGTTGTCCTGTTCTGATGCACGTGTCCATACGGAGCTCCCAACTGATCATCCTCGACCCTAATTTTCAATTGATATCGGTTGTGTATATCTACCCAAGTTATTGCTGGATACTCGATCAAATTTTGTTTCAGCCGACGTGATGCTGTCGAACTTAGCTCGTTTAGCCCTTGGGTGAAAGCTTGTACGGCCCAATCGTTTGTGACCGGTGGCAATTCTATGCGTTCCATTTAAAATCGGGATACAAATTCCCTCGGCATTTCGTTACCCCTTTGCTTTACTTTGAAGAGGTCTGATTTCCTTGTTGCAACCTTTATGGCACCAGCATGTGCCTTTACGAACAAATCTACTAACATGGCAAAAGAATCGATGGAATTTGGTGGTAAATTGTGATACTAGATCATTGCTTCCTTCGAGAGGGTTTCCCTGAACTTTTTCAACAACACGGATTCGATCTCATCGTCCTCCAAATCGTTACCTTTGATGGCGCATGTGTAAGAGGTGGCATGTTCGTTAGTATCGGTCGTACCGTTATATTTGACAATTTCGGGCATACAGAATTTTTTGGGGATTGGTTTTGGGGCCACACTCGAGGGGAAAGGGTTTTGTATGAATTTTTTCGAATCAAGCCCTTTTATCATTGGTGGAGCCCCCGGGATTTGATCAACCCTGGCATTGTATGTTTCCACTCTCTTGTCGTTGGCTTCGACTCGTTTTGTGAGTTCTTCGATCAATTTAGTAATTTCGGGAGTGGTCCCCGATTCTTGCTCGTTTGATTTCACTATGACGGGCTCCGTTTTGGGGGTGATTTCTCAAAGCGGATTAAAATCCGGCCTGCTTTGTATATGAGTTTGGCTTTGTAACTGAGCTATCACTACTTGTTGGTCTTGTAGCATCTCGAAGATCATACGTAAGCTGGCCCCGATTTCCCCCCGCGTTATGGGTGTCTCGGGCCACGGATCGAGTACCGCCCTGAATGCTTCTTTCCGGTTCGAAACGTTGATTCGCCTCAAGAGCTATTTTTGAATTGACATCCAATGGTACTTCGGCTCGAATTTCGGGTACTTCGATTCGAGCCTCAGTGCCATCGTCAAGTGGCTTTCTGGCCCCGGGTGCCAAGTTGTTGGTTTCACCTTGAAGGTCGGCTTCGTGGTTGATAGGTAAAGCCATTGCTGATTTGAAGTTGTAAGCTGGTATGTACTGTAGATTTATATCAAACAATCACTGTTATCCTTAGCTCCACGGTGGGCGCCAAACTGTTTACCCGAAAAATCGGATAATGTTAAATTTATGTATGGTTCTAAGGATACGTAATACCCTTTGATATAAAGATAACAATACAAGTATTTTGATTATGAGAATGAGAATGATGATCAGAAAGAATGAGTAAGATGAAGTAAAACAAGCATAATGAGATATCTTTGTATATGAGAAAAGATCTTTTTTGTTCCAATCTATTCCATGCCACCATAGCTTACAAGGATCCCCCTTTATAGTAGAGGGTTGTTACTTTATTTATAATAAAAAATAATAAAATAAAGCATATAGTGGAGGACCCATGATGATTTGTCCTTTCCTTGATTCCCGTCAAGATTCTCTCTCTTGATGCGGTTGCAACGGCTATTGTCTGTGAGCTCGATACTGGCTCGAACTCGTTATTGGGTCAAGCCCTTCGGTCTTGGCTCGAGTTCGACCTTCGGGATGAGCGTCGCGCATTTCCGACCTCGAAGCAATACCTTGCGGATCGATTTGGTAACGGGCTCGATAAGGTTATCGAGCCGACTCCTCGAGCAGCCTTCGGACTCGAGGCTCGTTAGTACTATCTTCGGAGCTCGTTCCCAAAGTCCCACTCCGACTTCTTATCACTTGAACTCGATCGAACGTAGGAAGACCGAAATCTATTTCGACGGTATACAACTATATCCTTCTCTGGTGAGCATGCTGCACAGTGCGCACCCGAAGAGTAACGACTGCGAATTTTCCTGTAAATTTTTCAACAAAAAATAAAAAATAAAATAAAATCCGAACTCGATCCCAGAATATTCAAATTCTGGTTCCTCTAGACTCGTATTTTCTCTTCGAGCCATTCTAGTGACAAGAACGTCATTAAAAGAAATGTTAGGGGCATAGATGTCGTTTTGAAACTTTTCCCTAGGAAGGAAAGATTTGACTAGTTGGTGCTGAAGCATTTAGTTGGCGGTTTCTTCTCGGAGTCGTATGTATGTAAATACAAATTGACAATTCAAAAACATTGTTTCCTTCTTCTCAATTTTCTCTCTTCCTCAATTTTCTCTCTTCTCTCTTTCTCTCTCTTTCCGCCGATTCAGATCTCATCTTCGAGAGAGTGAAGAAGAAGAAGAGAAGGAGAATTCAATAAAATGGCGGCAGTTTCGCCATTAGCAAAATACAAGCTGGTTTTCTTGGGAGATCAATCTGTTGGAAAAACTAGCATCATTACTCGCTTCATGTACGATAAATTCGACACCACCTACCAGGTTTATCTCCCATTTCCAATGTTTTATATTGATTACCGTTTCAATTTCGTAAATAATTTCCCTTTTCGTTGTCCTTTTTATGTTTTGTTCTCCTATAGTTTTGACATTGGATCATATAGTCAATCAATTAAGTCTCAGTCACAAATTAGTTGGAGTTGGTTATATAAAAATTCTCTTCTTATTGCTTCTCAATTTTCTCGAAATCATCGTCAAGATTGTATCTTTTTGTTGGGATTTGCGTACAATATTCGATCAATTTACTTGGCTCAATTATGAAATATTGGGGTTGACTGTATGAATCCTCTGTATACATTCTGCTATATTCAAACCTATTCCAATTCGTAAAAAATTATATTACTATCATTAGATCAATCAATCAATCAGCTATACTTGAATCACAAATTGTTAGAACTAACCATATAAATTCTTCACATACGCACACACTAGAAGATCCCATGGGTGGAGTTGACATTGACATTCTATAGTTTAGAAGTTCCAACAAAAAATCTTTTGTGTTTTTTTTTATTACAATTATTTGTGTAGATCATTGGTGTCTTTTGGTCTCGACGTGATTTATGCTTCGCCAGTTTCTCATTTTCAGTCAGATATTTTGAGTAATATCTACTGTTCTTTTAGGATACAATTGTTGGATCTCGATTCTTGCTATTTTTTATTTCAAGTTCTCATTTTTCTTCTTTGATTTTCAAGTAACGTGATTTCCTATATCCTAACTGGTCACTCTTTCAAAGACCGATATTTAGAACTAAGAACATGCTCGTAAGGAACCTCTGTCAAACTAACTGTTGAATTGTATGACCATCTCATCTAAAAACTTGAGCTTTTAGAGACAATACACTTTTATTTACTTAATTATGTCTTCAACATATTCCCTCACATGCAGCCCTAATTCTTTTTCACTTACAAACTCCTTTTTAGATGTATAATAAAAATGGCTAGTGGTGCTAACGAATATCGAGCCTCATAAAGAGACAAACACCATGTCAGCAACGACTGCAGGCTCTTAGGGTTGCATTGAAATGCATTTTTATTTCTTGGTTACTGACTTTGAGTGAACTTTTTAACCCAAAAAATAAGTATGCGAGGACTTGATGGGAATCAATTGATTGACATGGAAGTTTATTCTTCATATTGTACCTAAGACTTTCAGTTGTGTCGTTAATCTCTTCCACAATTTTTGGCAAACAAAATATAATCCATTATTTGAACAGATTTATTTTCAGATCTGCTCCACGTCCAACTTCCCACTTTCTTTGTGACAGTTTAGAATAGAGGAGTTGGTCAATTTCTCAAGCAGATCATTTGAATTAGTATCAACTTGTTGTTTATCGTGTTCCTAAATGTGCAGGCTACCATTGGTATTGATTTTTTGTCCAAGACAATGTACCTTGAAGATCGAACAGTTCGCTTGCAGCTCTGGTAGGCTGTCTCTCTTTTGTTTCTAACGCATACGTGATAGAATTATATTCTGCTGTTCTTCGTTTTGCTTGACTAAAATTGTTGTTTCATCATTTGCAGAGTTGTTGTCTAAGAATATACTTGAAATGTGAAAGGGAACCTAGAATACTTTAGTTAACTAAGAGAGCCTTTATTTAAACACTGAGCAAAATCTACAAATATCTGGTTATCCTTCAACCTTGGTTACTCTTTCTTGGGGTTAAGGAAAGCAGAGACGAAGAGATTTAGTTATGCATGAATATTTCATGTATACGGTACAGATTGACTGTTTTGATGTTCTTATATGTCAAAATTAAGAAGCTTGATTATCGAGGATACTATATCCTTCCAATCTTATAATCAAAGAACTCTTGAGTACAGTAGAGATGAATTGCTTTAGAATTTCGTGCCTAGACAAGGTAATGCACCTAGGTGGAAGGTTGGTTGACCTAGCTCTCACAAAACATTACATGCTTTGAAGTGGAGCAAATGCAGAAATTACTCTGCATCTTTAGAACCAAAGTTATACTGAATATAGTTGAGATGAAAAGTTATCATACGACCATGCCTATTCAAACTTCTGCACCTAGCAAAGAGGTTAATTTTCCCTATTACTAGCAAAACCTTATACAGACGAGTACACAAAGTTATCTGTTTCTCAAATAGCACTGGAGTCAGCTAGTAATTGTAACATTCTGCTGTGGTTTTGTCAGATGCTGTTTCACTCATCTTACTACTGATTTAATAATTTGCTTCATTTTATAATTTTCCTGATGTAATATCTTCACGTATACAGGGATACTGCTGGTCAGGAGAGATTTAGGAGTCTTATTCCGAGCTACATCAGAGATTCTTCTGTCGCTGTAATTGTGTACGATGTTGCCAGTGAGTAATTGATTGAACTTGTCTTTATAAAATGTATCTACATATATCTGTGCCCTTTGTGGCCTACTCAACAATTTTAGGATTGGTGAGCATACTAAGAATAGAAGTCTCTAAGGAAGTCAGTCTATTGGTTATCCAATGCAGTATGATATTTGTCTTTGATTATTTTTTAATTTTTTTTATGTGCCATGACATTTATATTCTGATAAATCATGGCATTCGCAGACCGCCAATCATTTCTAAACACTTCAAAGTGGATTGAGGAAGTACGTACCGAACGGGGCAGTGATGTCATAATCGTTCTTGTTGGGAACAAAACTGATCTTGTTGATAAAAGGTAGGTTTCCAGATGGTTGCTTCATTTGTTGATTCATTTACTTTGACAATTGCTTTTCCCACTTAACCAGAGCTGTACCTTTTTCGTGGTTTACCTTTTCCTATTTTACTTTAAACGTTCGCATGATTTGTACTATAGACTTCTTTATTTCTGGTTAGGCCTAGGCACCTAGAACTTTGGTCGCAGCAACCATATTGGTCAGGGGCGGAGCTAGAAGCCCGGCTACGGTTTCGACCGAACCCAGTAGCTTTTGCTCAAACAGTATATTTGTGTTAAATTTTTTTTTTATTATGTACAAATATTAAATTTAGAACCCAGCTATTAGCACTTGAAATCATTATTTTAAAATCCATAACCCATAAAGTTGAAATTCTGGCTCCGCCATAAGATTTTGTAAGACATGCCCCCGATTTTGAATATTATTTTCAAAGAGTCAGGGACTTCTATTTTGTTTCATTCTTGTATAGTGCTTATAGCTGGAGGGAGTTTGATTCTTGACTTTGTTTTGGGCATGGTCTCCTGCCAATTCGCTTCTCTTCCTATATTTGTTCAGAAAAATAAAACCTGCTTTTTAAAGATTATCGATTAGGGGAAATTGGATTTAAATCCACTATAATATGATGTCAATCTTTTCCACTATTTCTCTGATTTGAACGATGATGTTTAAACAGGCAAGTATCCATTGAAGAAGGCGAAACCAAGGCTCGTGAATTTAACATAATGTTCATAGAAACCAGTGCTAAAGCTGGATTCAATATCAAGGTACAGTCATCTCAAGCCCCTAGAGACAATTGCCGTTCTATTTCTTTTGCCCCTTGGTCAAATTATGTTATGGAGCTGCAATCTCCTCTTCATCACTTAATATTTGCGCATAACATAAGATTTGACTTCTTTTCCTTTTCATAGTTGTGTAACCTTGGAACAATGGTAATGTTGTCTCCGTGTGACCTATAGATCACGGGTTCGAGCCGTGAAAGCAGCCACTAATGCTTGCATTAGGGTAGACTGTCTACATCACACCCCTAGGGGTGCAGCTCTTCCCCGAACCCTGCGTGAATGCGGGACATTTTGTGCGCCGGGTTTCCCTTTAGTTGTATAACCAACTAATAGTCAAATAGGATGACACTAAAATGTGATTGAACATTACAGCCTCTGTTCCGAAAGATTGCTGCTGCTTTACCGGGAATGGAAGCCCTTTCGTCCACAAAGCAAGAAGATATGGTTGATGTGAATTTGAAGCCTACCTCAAATTCATCGCACACAGAGCAGCAAGGAGGAGGTTGCGCATGCTAGATTTTGTATGTAACAAGAGAGATAAGAAGTTGAACATACACAAAGAAGAAGTTGCATCCAACTATACTATTATAGATGGTCAATTAGCTCATTTGCTAGATATTGATGAGGTTTGGAACAATTTTGGGTTTTTATTCACGTCGTACCACAAGTTCTTTCAATTCTGATGGTGAGGTAGCTGATAACTCTGTGCTCTATAAAACCATTAAAGATTCAGTGGTTACTGTTAAAACTTGTGATTATATATCTTGTGATTCCTAGTTCAGGAATCCTTTTCTTTTTAACCATTTCTTAGCAGAATATACAAAGAAATGGCATTTGTAACTGTCTTCATCTCAGTATTTGTGCTACCGCCTTATGTTGATTTTCTTCAGTTGCTATTAAAAAGGTTCAAGCGTTCCCTGTTATTTGTGTGCTGTTTTTAAAACCCTTTTTTCTAGAATGCATGAACAGCAACACTTTCAAGTGCATGTATATTACAGGTAGCTTGAAAATTAAAAAACATAACCATGAAATTGTGGATAATTGAACTCCTTTGGTTGCAAATTTAAGTTTTATGACCTCTAGTCCGATGGCCATTCGTAAAGTTTCCTTGTTTTAAACTCTAAAGAACTTATCACCTGTCGTGAAGCAAAAAATACTTATTATCTGATGAAACGTTATGCTTTTTTGAAGTAAGTACGGTTCTAAATTTTAAACACGTGCCATTTTTTGTTAAATTAAACACTTTTTTTTTTAGTTTAGCTTATTTTTGAGAATCAAATGTTTTTCAGTCAGATGTGTAACAAGTTTGGCCAGAACTTAAAGTTTTGAATTTTAAACACGCAGCATTTTGAGCGCTAAGAGGTCGTTTGGTAGCTGATTAGGAGAAAAGTTATCCATGTATCGGGGACAACATAATTTATACAATGTTTGGTAGCCATTAGTTATTTTGTACAAAATTCAGCATAACTAATACCATTTTTCGTTGTCATTTTACAATTCTACATAAATAATATATGTATAAGTTATGAGTCAATTTGTGTATTATTTTATGCGGGGTAGAAGATGAATTAACTAATACATGAATAAAATATTGAAATGACAAATTTACCCCTATCATTTTACACGTAAAAGCTTCCTTCTATAGATTGATCTGTATCAAACCCTTTGGAGAACAAGCATGGAGATAGTGATGCCTCACTGCTAGGCTCTTCCTCTTCTCAATCTATTAGAGACAAAATCAGTAAATAAGTATTTTACTTTAAAATTTATATAATTTATATCAATTTCTAATACAACAAAGCAAATATTCAAAAAATATTATCCCTTCGTAAATAATCCATGTATAACTAATATCCGCATAACTAATCTCTACATTTGCTTATTCCTGCATAACTAATACGGGGTTGTTTGGTACGCGGACTAAATTATCTTGGGATTATAATCCCAGGACTAATTTATACCACATTAGAGATGGGATAAAATAATCCCATATTTGATGGGATAAGGTGGGATAAGATGGGATATCCTGGATTAAGTCTAGGATTAAATATATACTCTGTTTGGTTGGAGGTATAAATTTATACCTCCAACCAAACAGAGTATAAATCTAATCCTACATCTTATCCCACCTTATACCTCATACCAAACGAACCCTACATGTATAACTAATACATGCATAACTCAAACCCGCAACCAAACGACCCCTAAGGGTGTAATAGCCTGTTTGGCCAAGTTTATTTTGGGCCAAAAGTGCTTTTGGCAAAAATTTGAGGTGTTTGGCCAAACTTTTAGAAGGAAAAAAAGTGCTTTTGAGGGGAAACAGAAAAATGTAGCTTCTCTCCAAAAACACTTTTCTAAGAAGCACTTTTGACAAAAAATACACTTAAAAGCAGTTTTCAAACGCTTGGCCAAACAATAATTACTGCTCAAAAGTGCTTTTCAAATTAATTAGCCAAACACAAATCGATTCTCTTCAAAAGTAATTTTTTGAAAAGCACTTTTAAAAATAAGCAGATTTTAGAAGCTTGGCCAAACATGCTATAAGGCTCTAATAGCCTGTTTGGCCAAGCTGGAGAAATCAGCTTATTTTGAAAAGTGCTTTTGAAAAAAATACTTTTGAAGAGAAACAGTTTGTGTTTGGCTAATAACTCTAAAAAGCACTTTTGAGCAATAATTTATGTTTAACCAAGCTTTTCAGAAAGTGCTTTTAAGTATCAAATTACGAATAAGGAAATGAATAGATTTACTTAATAGTTAATATTATAAGTAAATAAATAATCTTAAAATTTTGTTATTACAGGCAATAATTAAATCTTTTTATTTTATTTAAGTAAAATATGAAAATAAAATTTAAAAGTACTTAATTCTTTTAATATAAGTTAAATATATTAAAAATCATTCTACAAATATAAAAGCATTCACCCCTAAAGTCAATATATATTAGAAAGCAATCCTAAAAATAATAAAAAATATTTATATATTAATATCCTAAGTATTAAGTTTAACGGTTATTTTGGTATATACTATATTTTGTTAAGGGTATTCTTGGTAAGAAGAAAAGTCAAAACTGCTTCTGCTTCTGATTTTGGGAAGAAGCTACTTTTTTCTGCTTTTCAGAAACTTCTTCTGCTTCTTTCAAAAAGTACTTTTTTTTTTCCAAAAAAAAGCTTGGCCAAATAATTTAATGTAGAAAATAAAATGTTTTTGAGAAAAAAAGGACTTTTGACATGTTGAGATGTTTGGCCAAACAGACTATAATTTACAGAGGGACCAAAGTGCGACGGTTTAAACTTTAAACAAAAGTAGTCCATTATTTTAATTCCATAATATTTTCCTTCACGTCCAGTAAAGTTGAGCTCTGAATCTTCATCAATGGAAGAAGACGATCACCTCTCAAACCCCACCAGCACCGCCGATTCTTCAGATTCCGCTCTCCAACGGAAGCATGCAGCAATGATCGAACGCCTTTCAAACCTACACCAATCCCGTTCGACCCGCAAACCCGAATCCGATTCAAACTCCACAAGCTCATTCCTTTCCCGTTTCTCCGAATCCAAAAACTCCATTGAATCCACACTCTCCCGCATCCGTCAAACACCCGACCCGCATTCCAACCCGACCTTAAAACCCGAACTCGACAACGTCTCACTTTCCATTTCTAATCTCGAAAAGCTCGTCGCTGAAAACTCATTTTCCCTTCCTTCTTACGAAGTCCGCACGTGCCTCAAAACCGTAGCAGATCTCAAACAAATCGTCGAACAGGTCACGTGCGATGTAATCCCGAAGAAGAAATTCTCTTTCAAGAACAAATCAACAAAGAAAATCACAACCCAAAGTGATGATTTAGGGCCTAGGGTTTTGGATAACAACAGCCAAAATGTGGAATCGAGGGATTTAGGGTTTAAGGTTTTGGATTCTCCGGGATTTAGGGGAAACGAAAATGAGGTGTTAGTGAAGGAATTTAATAATAGGGGCAGTGATGAGGAGATTAGGGAATTCGTGTTATCAGATTTAAGGGGTTGTGAGGTGAGATTAATGGGGAATATAAGGGCATTGTTTGTAAATAAGCTGATTGATTGTAAGGTTTATGTTGGACCTGTTTTTGGGTCGGTTTTGATTGAGGAAGCGAAAGATTGTGTTTTTATGATGGCGTCGCATCAGATTCGGATTCATCAAGCAAAAAGGTGTGATTTTTATCTTCGAGTGAGGAGTAGGCCGATAGTTGAGGATAGTAATGGTGTAAGGTTTGCGCCGTATTGCTTGAAGTATGATGGGATTGAGAAGAATCTTGAAGAAGCTAATCTTGGTGAAGAAACAGGGAATTGGTCCAATGTGGATGATTTTAAGTGGTTACGAGCAGTGCAGTCTCCAAATTGGTCAATTTTGCCTGAAAATGAACGACTTGGCGTGGTGGATATTTCAACTCGAGACGCAAAGATTAGTTGCTGAAAAGTTCTCGTCTTGACGTGTGGCTAGTATGGTGAATCTTGAATCCTCAGTGTGTAAAGGAGGTAACCTTTTTGGTTATCTTCTTAATTTTGCTTGAATCTGTAGAGGAATAAAGATACATCAGCTTTTGTTTAATTGCATTACTTACTAGTTATTCTTCTATTTTTTAAAAATGAACTAAATTATAGGACAGAAAGATTATGCTAAAGCTGTTGGATTCCAGTACAAGTTGTGACCTATTGCAAGTTCCCTTTTTACTATTGGATAGATAGATTTCGTTGTGTGTTCTGTTACCTATTCCGTATCAACTTCTACTTGCGCAGTGGTTGGCGTATACCTGTGCTTTTTGACTTTCTGTGATTTTGTGATTAATACCACATTCTTTGGTTGGAACACATACTGTATTGTCCCAAGAAAGGGTGGATTGGGACGACGCTACTCTCCTAGGCTTTGGTAAATATATGCTTACTGCTGATCTGCTTAAAAGGAAAAGGAGAAGGAGAAGGAGATTGTATTTTGCTTTACTAGTTATATTTAAAGCAGGGTACCAATAGAATCAATGCTATGGGGTAAGTCATCTTTGAATATCTTCAGAGTTCAGGGTAGAAATGAGGAGGTTTTAGGGCTCTGGTTCTTTTTTTTTTTTTGGGGGGGGGGGGGGGGGGGAGAGGTGTTGTAGCGGGTAAAGGTAAAGAGAGTCATATTTGCAACGTCAAAATTGACGCTGCATAGATCGGTATCTCTGTTGGAGTTTGTCTTCTTTACAATGTGGTTGATAGGCATCAGATGGAGAGTACCATGAGTTCCTTTCTCTCACTTATTAATGAGAGTAGTATATAACTCAAGGGTTTCATTAAATATGTGTAGCATAGTTTACCTGGTTCTTTGACAGGTGCTACACAATAAGTGAAGAGCTATTCCTCCACATGCAAAATAGCTTAACTGGACTACAATCAGTAAGCCTGAAGCATGATCAGGGGAATTATTTGCCCACCCAAAACCTCAAGAGCTTTTTAAGAATAGGAGGGTGAGTGATAATGCCATCGTTATCCAGGATGTTATGTCTAGATTTAACAAACTCAAGGGTAAAATGACCAACATGATTCTTAAAATAGACCTAGAAAAGAGACAAGATGTCTGGATAGAGAATAGACAAGACACTGATAAATTTGAGTAGGATCCAGCTGCTGTTCCCTGGTAGCAAAAACCATAAGGCATGTAACTCTGTCTTCGGGATTGTTCAAGTGTAGAGCTTATGAGATCTATGAGTAGATGGCGTGGGAGAGGAAGGTTTAATTAGCTCTTCGGAAATGGTGGACACAAATGTCCGCGCAGAAGAATTCGAAGCCATCAGATTATTGGGTAGCTTAAGTTTGATTTATTTGCCTTCTTGGATATTTCATACTGGATCCTGAGGAAACAAAACTTCTTTTAACTTAAATAGGAGCAGTAGTTATACCTAAAACGTTATTGAATCATACGGCTACTCTACTTCTGAAAATTTTCAAAATATTGTACTATTATTCTTGTTAATTGATTAAAGTAATGTTTTATTTAAGTTAAAAATTCTGGATTTATATTGGATCCAGAGGAGCAATACCAGTGATTCCCACTGCAACTTGATTTATGTTTTGAGTCAACCTTATTTCTGTCTATATCTTTTTATCGTAAGTAGCATTTAGAGAGTGAGTTCCCAACTATTCTTCGCCGTTAAGGGATTTGTTACTTGGAGGTTAAGGTTTCTGGATGATTCTCACCAGAGAAAAAAAGGAGATGAGAGACAATGAAATGAATCGACCAACCCATAACATTTGGGCCGCCTTCTATTTATTTTAACCCAGTAACAAGTCTTTACAAAGATGTACAAAAAGGAATAGGCTAAGCTATTACAAAACTGGCTAACTATTACAAACGGCTATGAAATAAATAATTTGGGCCACTCATATTTTCTGCTTTGGGCCTGAAGCTGAATATTCAGATAGCTCAACACCCACTTCATGTTGGAGAGGAGAAACCACCTTCAACTTGCCCAGAAAAGAATGGTGAAGAACACCAAGTAGCGGCTTTGTAAACACATCTCCAAGCTGGTATGAAGTAGAGACATGAGACAATTGGATCAACCCCTCATTCAGCTTGGTTCAGATGAAGTGACAATCCACTTTTATATGCTTGGTATGCTCGTGAAATACCATTGCCGTAGGGATTATCATTTCCAGTCTGGCTCTCGAAGACTCAATATCAGAGGAAGATTTTTGGAAATTAGTTTCGCATTATTATCTGAATTAGTCGAATAAAATTCTAATATAATAGAGTAAGGTTTGAGGCTCGCTATCGTAGGCGGATATAAAGTCCTATCTTGTAGTTATAGATGAAATAGATTTATCTTTTCTTTAAAGATCCAGTAGATGTTGTTGAAGCCTTGAAGGTGCAGTTGGCTTCCATCTAGTAGCTTTTGTTCTCTATTGTATTCTGTTTGCCCTCCCATCCTTGTGTTGGGTGTTAAAAGATTGGTCAGAATACAAATTATAATGCATTTGGTTATGAAAGGATTTTCTTAATTGTTAGTAGCTTTATTTACAAAGTTTATTAGTTGTAGTTGAATTGAAAGCAAGTGCTTAGTTCACCTTTTTATGGACCATGAGTTTAGTACACTGAACGGTCCTTTTCGTAAATATTAGAGCAGTATGGATATTTCGAAGCTAGGGGAAAAGAAATGAAAAAGAAAAAAAGAGGATATAGTGATTTTTAAGCAGTGATTTTCTTCTTTTCACTTTTCTTTTTCTTAGTAATGAAACCACTACATTATATATCAAATGGAGCTAAAATAGCTAATTCTCTTGTGTGTCCTCCATTACGCCAAGTTTTTGGTTATAAAATGCAAAAGGATGTATTTTGTTGTAGCATGTTATTTACTTTATATATTTTTTATCAACCGTTACTACAGACTGCTACAGGTAGTCGGTTTCTTCTATCTGATGGTATAATATACATTGACACTATCACTGCACTGAAGTTAAACTTCATACTATAAAATAGAGTTTTTGGCCAATATTGTCCTTTATGTTTTAGGATAGGTTTATTTTGGTCCCTCAAATATAGCCTTGAGCATATTTAGTTCCTTAAGTAAGCTAAAGTGGAGCGCCTTTAGTCTCAGTGACACAATGTGTTCAAAAACTAACGGTGTTACCCAACTCTGATTCATGAAGCAAATCTTCTGCTCTGAAGCAAAACGTTTCCTCTCCTTTTATTGGATAGCGTAAATTATCACTTAATTCCTCATTTTTAGATAATGTCTTCTAAAATTTTGACCTTGAAAATATTCCCTTATGTGCCAGTTTTCAATGAGAAAAATGATACTGTATAGCCGCTGTAAAAAAATAATAGCCGAAAAATATATAAAATTTGTATATTTTTTATATATATATATATATATTAATATACAAACATTATACAAATTTTATATACTTTTTCCGCTACCAGATGTAAATAGTTTCTGGTACGGGTTAAAAGTGATAATACAACCTCGTTATTCGTTTGCTTCAATAATATGCCTAGAAGTGATCATCGCAACTCTATTTCTTTTCAAATTTTAACTTTTCTTTTTGAAAAAATCAATCAAAAGTATATATATACAAAAAAATATACAAATTTTATATATTTTTTCGGCTATTATTATTAAAGCGGCTATACAATGTCATTTTCTCATTGAAAACTAGCACATAAGGGGATATTTTCAAGTTCAAAATTTTAGAAGACATTATCTAAAAATGAGGAATTAAAGTGATAATTTGTGTTATCCAATAAAAGGAGAAGAAACGTTTTGCTTCAGAGCAGAAGATTTGCTTCATGAATCAGAGTTGGGTAACACTGTTAGTTTTTTAACATATTGTGTTAGTGAGGCTAAAGGTGCTCCACTTTAGCATACTTAAGGGACTAAATATGCTCAGAGTTATATTTGAGGGACTAAAATAGACCTACCTTCAAAGATTAGGGACAATATTGGTCAAAAACTCCTATAAAATATAACAACAAGAACAACAACCCAGTATAATCCCACTAGTAGGGTTTGAGGAGGGTAGTGTGTACGCAGACCTTACCCCTTCCCTGGGGCAGAGAGACTGTTTCCGATAGATTCTCGGCTACCTCCCTCCAAGAACTCCCCACCTTACTCTTGGGGTGACTCGAACTCACAACCTCTTGATTGGAAGTGGAGGGTGCTTACCACTAGAGCAACCCACTCTTATCAAAAACTCCTATAAAATAGATAGTAGTAATTAAGTGTCAATGTCATGGATTTCAGTGTCTATTAGGTGTTCTTACGATGTCAATGGCCACTTAATTTAAGCCAAAAAATGGGAAACAATGGCCCGATGGCTGAAAGAAATGATTTGGTAGTAGGTTCAAATGTAGATATGCTTGTTACTTTATTTTTTGGTTTCATTCGTTGTTCGTTAATTGTATTGGGTCCAACTAAATTCAAATTCATACCGAAAAGTCCCATATTAGGGTAAAGTGTTCCTAACAGATACGACTTTATATTCAGAACTCGAACTTGAGACCTCTGGTTAAAAATAAAAAAGTGCTTATGAATCCATCACAATCCTTGTGAAAGATTCAGCAAATTATAATCTTAATATGTTTCGTTGATGCTTTTGTACAATAAGCTTCTAAAATATCTTTCTTTCTACATTGCTAGGAATAACGGTTGGGAAAATAGATCAAGAGTTTTGTTTGACCAAAAAATGTGTATCTTGGTTCAAATAATTTAATTTATGTAATTAGGGGTTAAGCTTAGTTAACAATAATATTTCTAGATGAAACTTTCAAGGGTGCAATAAATAATAGTTCGGTCAGATAATGATGACAACATGCAATAACTGTTCTAAAAAACATGAGCAATAATATAGCATTTTATAGCAATGAATATCAATAAATGACATTTAAGTAAATAAGAGGAATGATTCACCCAATAAAGGATGAAATAGATGGATGTTCCTCATGACAATGATAAATGACAGGCAAATCCTTGAATATTCGATTTATTCTCGGATCTGATGAAAAAGTATGGAATAGTATAAACAAAAATCTTAGTGAAAATGTGGTGTTTGTATCTAAGCAAGAGAAAGAGAACAAAGTGTGTTCTTACAAGTGAATATTACATGTCCCTATCATTGTCTCTTTTTTCTATATATATGGGACATGTACTTAAGATCGTATCCTGACAAACTAGCAGTTACAGCTCTTATCAATGATATTTGATCTCGACCTCGACCATTGTTGGCATCTCGACTACGGCTCTTGTCGACATCTCGACTACGACTCTTGTCGACACTTCGGCTAGGGACTTTGCTGCTTCTTGGGTCATTTTGACTAACGGCAACTCGAGAGCTCTTCCCTTAATATTATCTTGGATTAAATACTCTAGAGATAGATTTTGACCCATATTAGTTCCTCCGCTTATTGAGACCGGCTTCAGGCGGGGTCGATGATCAGATTTGCTCGTTATGGTAGAAACAATTGAGCGAGCAGTTCAGGTCATGGTGGTCATGGTGAATTGGCAATGTGGCCCTATGCGGATCACTTATTTCAAAACGTCTCAATTTTCCCGATTGATTTGTTGGGGGTCGGGTTGTCCCTAATTTAAGATGACGTTATGATGTCATGCATCATTATGATGCGTTTTTCCGATGTGTTGCTTCATTTCTCCTGCGTTCTTTGATTGAATTTGCCGCTTGCGTTACGACGCCAGTAATGATGAACCGCTTTCGGTTCTGGTGCCCAGGTCCTTATAAATAGATGTGTTAGGGTATAATTTTGAAGTTTCAGACTTTCTGCTTTGAAATCCCTTCTTTCTTCTCTTTGACTTAACACTTTCCCTTTCTGTTCTAGGGGCTTTCATTATTCAGATCCTTTATTACTTGATACTCTCTTTCTTTCGATAAAACATGACTAACGTACCTTCCGAGTCTAGTGAGGGAAGTGAGCCGGTCCCTTTAGCGATAGTGCTCCCTCCTCATGAGGGGAATGCTCCTGCCGCTGTTGAGGATGGAGGCTTCCCTTTGGAAGAGAAGATAATTCCTCGCAATCCTGACACCAGGTCTGATTTCTCGAAATACCCTGATGCCGACCCTGGAGCCTTTAGGTCAGTGATGATGGAGAAGAAGTTGGGAGAACTTAGGGGTAAGTACGACATCCCCGATCACCTCGAATTAATCCCGGCTGTGTGGGATACGGTGCAGGTCCATCGCCTTGGATACTGCGCCTTCTACGCTTACCCCTTCCAAGTCGGCTACACTCTCCCTCTCCTTCCACTGGTGGAGGAATTTTGCCATTATTACGGCGTCTGCCCAGCCCAACTTACCATATATGTTTACAAGCTTATAAGGATGCTCACGAAGTTCGCCGAGCTGGCCGGGGTCGAACTCTCACTTCGGTATTTGATACACCTATTCACCCCAAGTTTTTACAGGGGGACGATATTAAACCTTCGCCACCGAGGAGGCAAGTGCATGTAATGACCCGACCGGTCTTTTTGAGTATTACAATCACATTTTTCCATTTACTGCTCAATTTATGCTTTACAGTTGTTATGTGACTCGCCGGGGTGATTGTTTCGGGTCTGGTGAGTTTTTGGAATGAATTGGAATACTTAGTTTCAAGGTTTAAAGCTTAGATTAAAATAGTAACCGGATGTGACGCTTGGAATTTTACCTGTGGCGCTCGAAAATGTCAGAGGCTCTATAAACGGGGTTTTTGGCCATTTTTGACATAAACATAGTTGGGGAGCTCGGTTTGGGCAATTTTTAGAGGCAAACCTCACAAATTGGACTGGGGTAAGTGATCTTAACTTGGTTTGGTCCGTTATTCATGAATCTAACATTATTACCAGCACTTATTTCATGATTTGGGGGATTAGAATAGAAATGTTTTAAAAATTGATTTGAGGGTTTGAAGGTCGAATCAGAGTCAGAATTTAGTAATTTTTGTATGGTTGGACTCGTGGTTGAATGGGAATTCATATTTTATAACTTTTACCGGGTTTCGAGACGTGGGACCCACTGTTATTTTTGAGTTAATTTCGGGTTTATTTGTAAAATTTAGCATTTTCATATGGAATTGATTCCTATACCTTGTGTTAATTATATCGAATTATTTTGACTAAGATTCGAGGCGTTTGGAGGCCGAACCGTGAGGAAAAGGCTTATTGTAATAAAGAATTACTCGGATTGAGGTAAGTAACTGTTCTAAATTTGGTCGTAAGGGTATGAAACCCCGGATTCTGTGATATGTGATTGGTTTTGAGGTGACGCACATGCTAGGTGACGGGCGTGTGGGTGTGCACCGTAGGAATTGTGACTTGCTCAATTTCATGGATCTGTGTTGTTGAATAAATTGTTGCTACCGTACATTTTTCCACGTATTAGGGAAATTGAACTATAAATCATGTTTAAACCATGTGTTGACACGGTTAGGACCCATATAGGTCGTGTACATGTTGAATTATCTGTTAAATTACTATTTTGTACTCAGTCACGGTTTTACTTGCATATTACATCTTACTCTATCTTGTTCATTATTGATGCATCATATCATTGTTGTTGGCTGCTCATCATGATTTCTGAGAGCCCGAGAGACTGAAGAGGTTGATGATTGAGTGAGGTCGAGGGCCTAATTGTAAGGATATTTATGGGATCGGGCTGCACGCCGCAACATATTCTATTGATTTATGCCATGATTGGCTTGTTATAGCGCTTGGGCTGAAGGAGCCCCTCCGGAGTCTGTACACACCCCAGTGAGCATAGGTACCTACTGACTGCGAGTGCCGAGTGCGATTGCCGAATGATGAGTGACTGTGAGAAAAGAGTGATTGTGAGGAAAGAGTGACTGCGAAGTTGGAGTGAATGGGAGGACTGAGTGACTGTTACTCCGAGAGGATGCATTGATTTCATTATTTCCTGCATTTCAGTTGTCATATATCACTATTTTGGAAATTTTGAAAAAACATTATTTTCTGTTTCGGTCAAACTTGATATGAAATTTCAATGAAATCTTAAATGTTAAACTTGAGAACATGCCTACTCTTTTATATTGGAAATAACTGTATTTGGACTTAGCGAAGCTCGTCAGTACTTTCAGTTCTTTATTTATTATTGTTACTTACTGAGTTGGTTGACTCATACTACACCCTGCACTTCATGTGCAGATCCAGGTGATCCCGGATATAGTGGGTGTTGATTCTCTCGCACGGTTGATTTTTCGGAGATTCAGAGGTAGCTTCCGTGTTTTGCAAACCTTGTCTCTCCTTCCCTATCTCTTGTTTACTGTATTTAGTCTTAGACTATTATAGACCGTATTTTCTAGGTTTGTAATATATAGATGCTCATGTACTTAGTGACACTAGGTTTTGGGAATGTTTGTATCGGAATTTGCTAGATTTTTGGTATTGTATTAAACATTATGTTTTCAAACTTAAAGGAAATCGTGGGTTATTGATGTTGTCGGCTTGCCTAGTACTGAGATAGGCGCCATCATGACAGGTTAGGATTTTGGGTCGTGACAAGTTGGTATCAGAGCCTAGGTTACATAGGTCTCATGAGTCACGAGCAGGTTTAGTAGAGTCTTGCGGATCGGTACAGAGACGTCTGTACTTATCTTCGAGAGGCTGCCGAACCCTTAGGAAAATTTTACTTTCTTGTATTCTATCATGTGAACTTGTTGATTCCGAAAAACTAAAAATTATGATTATTCTATTCTCTCATAGATGGTGAAAACACGTACTATCGGATCGGACGGTCAGCCACCAATGCCACCAGTTAGGACTGCGAGAGGCCGGGGCTGAGGTAGAGGTCGAGGTGTCGCTCGTACAACAGTTAGAGCAGCACCTGTAGTACCACCAATTGCTCAAGATCAGGAGCAGATTCCAAATGTAGCTGAGCAAGCGGGACATGCTCACGCACCAGCTGTGCCCATTGAGATTCTAGGCCTACAAGAGGCTTTGGCTCAGATGTTGACAATTTGCACTAGCCTTGCCCAGGTAGTTTCGGCTCAGGCCGCACCTACCACTTCTCAGGCCGGGAGAGGTACTCATACCCCTGTTACCCGTACCTTAGAGCAGGTAGTACATGGATTTCATATACCAGGGGAACTACCAGCCTAGCCAGCTGCAGCTGTTCAGGCCCCGATAGTCCCCATTATGGCAGATGATGAGCAGATGAGACTTGAGAGATTTGGAAGGCTTCGACCTCCATCATTTAGCGGTGCTGAGTTAGAGGATGCTCAGGGTTTCCTGGATAAGTGAAAGCGGATGCTTTAGACAACAGGTATTCTGGAAACCAGTGGGGTCTCGTTCACTACTTTTCAGTTTTCTGGGGCTGCCTTCAGATGGTGGGAGGCTTATGAGAGGCGCAGGCTAGTTGGTGCAGTATCACTTACATGGAAGGAATTCTCCGTTCTCTTTTTGGAGAAGTTTGTGCCGCAGTCTCGCAGAGAAGAGCTGTGCAGACAATTTGAGCAGTTACGTCAGGATGGCATGTTTGTGATGCAGTACGAGATGCAATTTTTTGAGTTGGCTCGTCATGCAGTTTGGTTGGTTCCCAGTGATAGGGAGAGGATTAGGAGGTTCATTGATGGCCTCACATATCAGTTGTGGTTACTTATGACTCGGGAGAGGGTATCAAGTGCTACTTTTGATGAGGTAGTTGACATTGCTCGACAGATAGAGATGGTCCGTAGCCAAGAGCGTGGAGAGAGAGAGAGAGGCTAAGAGGCCTCGTGGACCAGGTGATTTCAGCGGTGTTCCTTCAGGGGGTCAGTTTTACCGTTGTAGGGGTCTTCCTTACAAACACGCTCAGAAGGGTCGTCCAGTTCACCGTGGTGCATCATCCAGCCATGGTTCATACAGTTCTCATCAGGGCCAGCCATCTCTCGGTGCCCTTCCAGCCCAGAGTTCGTCCCTTGCCCTTTTAGTTCAGGGTTCATTTGCACCAGGTGCTTCTAGCAGTTATTATGGTTTTCGGGGTTCGATTCAGTCAGCACCACCACCACTACCGGGGAGCTACTTTGAGTGCGGTGAATTTGGGAATATGTGGAGACAGTGTCCTTGTCGCCCGGGAGGTCCAATGCATCAGAGGAGTCAGACTACGACTTCAGCACCAGTTACTTCGCCACCCGCCCAGCCAGCTCGGGGTGGGGTTCAGGAAGCTAGGGGTCACCCAAGAGGGAGAGGCCGATCAGGTGGTAGTCAGGGCCGATTCTATGCTTTTCCTGCCATACCAGATACTATTGCTTCAGATGCAGTGATCACATGTATTGTCTCAGTGTGCCACAGGGAGGCATCTATATTATTTGACCATGGTTCTACTTATTCGTATGTATCATCGTACTTTACTCATTTTCTAGATATGGCCCGTGAGTACTTAGTTTCACATGTTTGTGTATCTACGCCGGTGGGCGATACTATTATTGTGGACCGTGTGTATCTGTCGTGTGTGGTAACTATTGGGGGACTGGAGACTAGCGTTGATCTCTTATTGCTTAGTATGGTTGATTTCGATGTAATTCTGGGTATGGATTGGTTGTCTCCAAGTCATGATATTCTGGATTGTCACACAAAAATCGTGACGTTGGCAATGTCGGGGTTGCAAAAGGTCGAATGGAGAGGGTCTCTAGATTATGTTCTCAGTAGAGTAATTTCTTATTTGAAGGCTCAACGTATGGTGGGGAAGAGGTGTTTGTCATATTTGGTCTTTGTGAGAGATGTTGATGCAGATACTCCTACAATTGATTCAGTACCGGTAGTGCGAGATTTTTCGGATGTATTTCCTGCAGACTTGCCGGATATGCCACCCAAAAGGGATATTGATTTTGGTATTGACTTGGTTTCGGGCACACAACCCATTTCTATTCCTCCGTATCGTATGGCACTAGCTGAACTGAAAGAATTGAAAGAACAACTTCAGGAACTCCTTGAAAAGGGGTTTATTAGGCCTAGTGTGTCACCTTGGGGTGCACCGGTTCTGTTTGTGAAAATGATAGATAGTACTATGCGGATGTGCATCGATTACATGTAGTTGAACAAAGTTACAACTAAGAATAAATATCCCTTGCCGCGTATTGATGACTTATTTGACCAGCTTCAGGGAGCGAGGGTGTTCTCCAAAATTGATTTGAGATCGGGGTATCACCAGTTGAAAATTTGGGATTTGGATATACTAAAGACGACATTCGGGACTCGTTATGGTCACTACAAATTTCTTGTGATGTCTTTTGGGTTAACCAACGCCCCAACAACATTTATGCACTTGATGAATAGTGTATTCCAACTGTATCTTGACTCATTTGTCGTGGTAGTTATTGATGATATACTGGTGTACTCACGTAGCCAGGAGGAACATGCACAATATTTGAGTATTGTGCTACAGAGGCTGAGGGAAGAGAAACTTTATGCTAAATTCTCTAAGTGTGAGTTCTGGCTTAGTTTGGTGGCATTCTTGGGACACATAGTGTCCAATGAAGGAATTAAGGTAGATTCGAAAAAGATAGAGGCAGTTCAGAGTTGGCCCATGCCATCTTCAGTTACCGAGATTCAGAGTTTTCTCGGTTTGGCCGGTTATTATCGTCACTTTGTGGAGGGTTTCTCGTCTATTGCATCGCCTATGACTAAATTGACCGAAAAAGGTGCTCCGTTTAGGTGGTCGGGTGAATGTGAAGAGAGCTTTCAAAAGCTCAAGACAACTTTAACTACAGCTCCAGTATTGGTGTTGCCTACATGTTCAGGGTCTTGTACTATGTATTGTGATGCGTCGCACATTGGTCTCGGCGCAGTACTAATTCAAGACGGTAGGGTGATTGCCTATGCGTCCAGGCAGTTAAAGGTGCATGAGAAGAATTATCCAGTCTACGACCTTGAGTTAGCAGCTATAGTACATGCCTTGAAAATTTGGCAGCATTACTTGTACGGTGTCCATTGTGAGGTTTATACCGATCACTGGAGTCTACAACATCTATTTAAACAGAAGGATCTTAATTTCCGGAAGCAAAGGTGGTTAGAGTTGCTTAAGGATTATGATATCACCATTCTCTATCATCCCGGAAAGGCCAATGTAGTGGTCGATGCCTTGAGTCGTAAGGCGGAGAGTTTGAGCAGCTTAGCATCCTTACCGGTAGCAGAGAGGCCTTTAGCCTTGGATGTTCAGGCCTTGGCCAACCAGTTTGTTAGATTGGATGTGTCCGAGCCGAATCGAGTTTTGGCTTGTGTGGTTTTTCGGTCTTCTTTATATGATCGCATCAAAGAGCGCCAGTATGATGATCCCCAACTGCTTTTCCTTAAGGACACAGTTCAGCACGGCGATGTCAAGGAAGTCATTATTGGAGATGACGGTGTATTACGGATGCAAGGCAGGCTATGTATGCCTAATGTAGATGGTTTGCGTGAGTTGATTCTCCAGGAAGCTCACAGTTCGCGGTAGTCTATTCATCCAGGTGCCAATAAAATGTATCAAGATTTGACGCAGCACTATTGGTGGAGGCGAATGAAGAAAGATATAGTTGGGTTTGTAGCTCAGTGTTTAAATTGTCAATAGGTGAAATACGAGCATCAGAGACCGGGAGGATTGCTTCAGAGGCTTGAAATTCCAAAGTGGAAGTGGGAGCGTATTACCATGGACTTTGTAGTTGGGCTTCCATGGACTTTGAGGGAGTTCGATGCTGTTTGGGTGATTGTGGATCGATTGACCAAGTCCGCACATTTTATTCTAGTTGGTACTACTTATTCTTCGGAGTGGTTGGTTGAGATTTATATCCGCGAGATTATTCGCCTACACGGTGTGCCAGTGTCCATCATTTTAGATCGGGGTACACACTTTACATCACAGTTTTGGAGGGCAGTACAACGAGAATTAGGTACACAGGTTCAACTAAGTATAACATTTCACCCTCAGACAGACGGGCAGTCTGAGCGCACTATTCAGATATTGGAGGATATGTTACGCGCTTGTGTCATTGATTTTGGGGGTTCTTGGGATCAATTTCTGCCACTGGCAGAGTTTGTTTATAATAATATCTACCAATCGAGCATTCAGATGGCTCCGTATGAGGCTTTATATGGGAGACGGTGTCGGTCTCCGGTGGTTTGGTTTGAGCAGGTAAGGCTAGGCTATTAGGTACTGATTTAGTTCAGGATGCCTTGGAAAAGGTTAAATTGATTCAGGAACGACTTCGCACGGCGCAGTCTAGACAGAAGAGTTATGCCGACTGAAAGGTTCGCGATATTGCTTACATGGTAGAAGAGAAGGTACTACTCCGATTTTCGCCTATGAAGGGTATTATGAGATTCGGGAAGAAGGGCAAGTTGAGTCCTAGGTATATTGGATCTTTTGAAATACTTAAGAAGGTTGGAGAGGTAGCTTATAAACTTGCTTTGCCACCTAGTCTATCAGGTGTACATCCAGTGCTTCATGTATCTATGCTCCGGAAGTATATCGGAGATCCGCCTCATGTTTTAGATTTCAGCACGGTTCAGTTGGATGGTAATTTGGCTTATGATGTGGAGCCGGTGGCCATCTTGGACCAGCAGGTTCGAAAGTTGAGATCAAAGAGCATAGCTTCAGTGAAAGTGCAGTGGAGAGGTCAGCCAGTTGGAGAAGCTACTTGGGATACTGAGCGGGAGATACAGAGCAAGTATCCACACCTATTTGAGACTTCAGGTATAATTCTAAACCCGTTTGATAATGAATGTTTATTTAAGAGGGGGAGAATGTAACGACCCGACCGGTCGTTTTGAGTATTACAAATTCGTTTCCCCATTTACTGCTCAATTTATGCTTTACAGTTGTTATATGACTCGCCGGGGTGATTGGTTCGGGCTTGGTGAGGTTTTGGAATGAATTGGAACACTTAGTTCCGAGGTTTAAAGCTTAGGTTAAAATAGTGACCGGATGTCGACTTATGTGTAAACAACCCCGGAATAGAGTTTTGATGATTCCAATAGCTCCGTATGGTAATTTTGGACTTAGGAGCGTGTCTAGAAAAGTATTTGGAAGTCTGTAGTTAAATTTGGCTTGAAATGGCTAAAATAGAAATTTAAATTGGAAGTTTGACTGGGGAGTTGACTTTTTGATATAGGGGCCAGAATCCGATTCTGAAAATCGAAATATCTCCATTATGTCATTTATGACTTGTGTGCAAAATTTTAGGTCAATCGGACTTGATTTGCTAGGTTTCGACATCGAATGTAGAATGTTTCGACGTCGTTTCTTCGAGAATAAGTGGCATCACATTAAGAAAATAAGCTCTAAATTCAGATTTTATTGAAGCATTAGATCCGTATTGAAATTTCGGAGCCATACCAAAAAAAATCGTCGAATTCGGACATCGTATGAGAGAGTTATGCCCATTTCCTTGTCGGGAACGATTTTCCGTCGCCGCCATCGCCCAGGGGGCGCTGGGAATTGTTGGGATACTGGAAATGGCGCCACAGGCAGCGCCGCTCGAAAACGTCAGAGGCTCTATAAACGGGGTTTTTGGCCATTTTTGACATAAAAATAGTTGGGGAGCTCGGTTTGGGCGATTTTCAGAGGCAAACTTCACAAATTGGACTGGGGTAAGTGATCTTAACTTGATTTGGTCCATTATTTATGAATCTAACATTATTTCCAGCACTTATTTCATGATTTAGGGGATTAGAATAGAAATTTTTCAAAAATTGATTTGAGGGTTTGAAGGCCGAATCGGAGTCGGAATTTAGTAATTTTTGTATGGTTGGACTCGTGGTTGAATGGGCATTCATACTTTGTAACTTTTGCCGGGTTCCAAGACATGGGCCCCACTGTTAATTTTTTAGTTAATTTCGGATTTATTTGGAATAAAGAATTGCTCGGATTGAGGTAAGTAACTGTTCTAAATTTTGTCCCGAGGGTATGTAACCCCGAATTCTATGATATGTGATTGGCTTTGAGGTGACTCACATGCTAGGTGATGGGCGTGTGGGCGTGCGCCGTAGGAATTGTGACTTGGTCAATTCCATGGATCTGTGTTGTTGAATAAATTGTTGCTACCGTACATTTTTCCACGTATTAGGGAAATTGAACTATAAATCATGTTTAAACCATGTGTTGACACGGTTGGGACCAACAGAGGTCGTGTACATGTTGAATTATCTGTTAAATTACTATTTTGTACTTAGTCATGGTTTTACTTGCATATTACATCTCACTCTCTCTTGTTCATTAGTGATGCATCATATCATTGTTGTTGGGCTGCTCATCATGATTTCTGAGAACCCGAGAGACTGGAGAGGTTGATGACTAAGTGAGGCCAAGGGCCTAATTGTAAGGATATTTATGGGATCAGGCTGTACGCCGTTGCATGTTTTATTGATTTATGCCATGATTGGCTTGTTATAGCGCTTGGGCTGAAGGAGCCCCTCCGGAGTCTGTACACACCCCCAGTGAGCGTACGTACCTACTGAGTGCGAGTGCCGAGTGCGACTCCCGAGTGATGAGTGATTGTGAGGAATGAGTGAATGTGAGGAAAGAGTGACTGTGAGGAAAGAGTGACTGTGAGGGCTGAGTGACTGTTACTCCGAGAGGATGCATTGATTTCATTATTTGCTGCATTTCAGTTGTCATATATCACTATTTTGGAAATTTCGAAAAAATATTATTTTCTGTTTCGGTCAAACTTGATATGAAATTTGAGTGAAATCTTAAATGTTGAACTTGAGAACATGCCTAATCTTTTATATTGGAAATAACTGTATTTGGAATTAGCTGAGAAGCTTGTCACTACTTTCAGTTCTTTATTTATTGTTGTTACTTACTGAATTGGTTGTACTCATACTACACCCTGCACTTCGTGTGCAGTTCCAGGTGATCCCGAATACAGTGGGTGTTGATTCTCTCACACGGTTGATTTTTCGGAGATTCAGAGGTAGCTGCCGTGTTTCGCAGACCTTGTCTCTCCTTCCCTATCTCTTATTTTCTGTATTTGGTCTTAGACTATTATAGACCGTGTTTTCTAGGCTTGTAATGTATAGATGCTCATGTACTCAGTGACACCAGGTTTTGGAAATATTTGTATCGGAATTTGCTAGATTTTTGGTATTGTATTAAACATTATGTTTTCAAACTTAAAGGAAATTGTGGGTTATTGATGTTGTCGGCTTGCCTAGTACTGAGATAGACGCCATCATGACAGGTTAGGAGTTTTGGTCGTGACAGTGCCTAGTGGTGAAGATTATTCCAGAAGGCACTTTAACATATCCTTGATCTCCTTAAGGTCCGCATCCGCAGGTTCTTTGTTCCTATTAACTTCACAAGTAGAACCATCATAATAAGAAGTGTAGGGAGGATAAGAAATATAAGTAAAACCATGAAAGTGACCATCTTGACCACCACACATATGACACACATTCCACACATAAATTGAGTTGGTGCATATAACTCGCTCTCGGGAATATTTTGATAATTTTTCCATGGGTGGTGAGCGGGATTGCAATAGTCAAAATGACCGGGCGGGTCATTAGATTCTCCCCATCTTAAACAAACGTTTGTCCTCGAACGGGCTTAGAATCATACCTGGAGTTTCAAATAGATGTGGATATTTGCTCCGCATCTCCTGCTCAATCTCCCAAGTAGCTTCTCCGACTGGCTGGCCTCTCCACCGAAGCTATGTTCTTTGATCTCAACTTTCAAACCTGTCGGTCTAAAATGGCCACCGGCTCCACATCATAAATCAAATTACCGTCCAGCTGCACTGTACTGAAATCCAAAATATGAGACGTATCCCCGACATACTTTCGGAGCATGGATACATGGAACACTGGATGAACACCTGATAGACTGGGTGGCAAGGCAAGTTCATAAGCCACTTCTCCAATTTTCTTAAGTATCTCAAAAGGCAAAATATACCGAGGGCTCAACTTGCCCTTCTTTCCGAACCTCAACACACCCTTCATGGGTGAAATCTTGAGCAGAACCTTCTCCCCAACCATGTGAACAACATCACGAACCTTCCTGTCAGCATAACTCTTCTGTCTAGACTGTTCCGTGCGATGTCATTCTTGAATTACTTTAACCTTCTCTAAAGCATCCTGAACCAAGTCAATACCCAATAGTCTAACCTCACCAGGCTCAAACCAACCCACCGGAGACCGACACCGTCTCCCATATAAAGCTTCATACGGAGCCATCTGAATGCTTGACTGGTAGCTATTATTGTAAGCATATTCTGCGAGTGGCCGTGTGTAGCTATTATTAATGCTAAAGTCCGGGTAGTTTAGGACTCAAAGCATGAATTACTTGTGTAAATTGTATTCTTTTTTTAATTAATATTATTTGATATATATACATATATATATATGTATATATATATTGTGAATTGTTAGATAAAAATATTAAAGTATAAAAATCTCATATACTTGATTTTTCTGTTTAAATTAATTAATTGTTAAAAGAAATTGTTCTTCCTCCTGAATTATCTTATAACAAATATACTCTCATTCCGGAGGTACATAAGAAAATGTCCTCCTTTCTTGTGGAGCGGGCCAAACGCCTCCGCAGGATAGATGCATCTATGGATCGTGCCACACATCCCTCGGCAGTGTACACGACACTCTGGATCGGGTCGTACGTCCTCGGCAGAAATCGTGCTTAATAATAGTAATCACACGATACCTTAATAGCTTATTTCAGCTTGCAAAGCTAATTGATAAATTTGAGAATCCTTGGAATTTAATGAATTATTATGACTGCTTGTTAATGAATTAATTGTTATTCCTGTAAATGAGATTTAATTGATAAATTGAAAATTATTTGAATTGAAGGAATTTAATTAATATATTGAGAATTGTTGCATTTGAAGGAATTTGATTATTTCCGCTGGTTAAATAAATTATTGTAAATTCTGTGAATCATGCTGATTTAAATATTCTAGTCGTATTGCAATTACTGTTATTGACCCATAGTGAGTGTCAAAGTCGGCCATCTCGTCTCTACCACTTCGAGATTAGGCTTGATACTTACTGGGTACACGTTGTTTACATACTCATACTACACTAGCTGCACTTTTTGTGCAGGACCTGAGGCAAGTACTAGTGGGGGACCTATCGTCTTACACCCACGCTATCCAGGGGCATAGTGGTGAGCTGTCTTTCTGAGCCGTTCTGCAGCTACTAGTGTCTCTCCTTGTATTTTTCATTCTGTCTATTTTATTTCAGACAGTATTTGAGGTTTTGTATAATCTACTCGATGCTCATACACTTGTGACACCAGGTCTTGGTACACACATTGGTAGAATTTGGTATTTATATTTTTCTTGGATTTAAATTTTGTCAAAATATGCTTAATTTATTAAGTTGGCTTGCCTAGCTGTAGTGTTGGACGCCATCACGACCTACATGTGAAATTGGATTGTGACAAGATGAGACATGATTTTAAGCAAAATTATCATAAGGATAATCTGAAAGTTATTTGCTTAAAATCAAAATGTCGTTTAAACAATGACATAAGGTCATTCGGGTAAAAAACGTTCACGTAGTCTACTTTGTGAATCGGATGTGAGTTAAATATGATTTTGTAGATCAAGAAACTCAAATTTAGATACTTATGGTGTCTACATATCATCTGTACAACATTCTTTACGAGATAAATACATACACTCCTTGGAAAAAAGGAAAAAATGTTGTAGCACGTGTTTCATACCATGTGTGCTAATGTTGACCAAATGGGTTAACATAAGTTCATTCTCAACTTATTGTTGTGTGAGACCCAGAGCTTTTATGATGGCTCAAGATTTTGTACCTTCAGAGACTTAGTGTGATGTTAGTTATCTTAGTGTGTTTCCAAAGGATCATGTACACAGATTCGGTCTAGCGTAGCATATCTAGAAAAGCAATCAAACTAATGTTAAGGGGATTGTGAGAAGAGGAAGATCATAGATGGAATATCATTTATTTGTGTTCACTGGTGCACTAGTTATAACTTATGAGTTATGATTGTGAATACAAAAAAAAATGATATATGAGATTTTGAGATTATATCAAATGTGATTCATATGATCTAGGGTACTGCATACTTTATGATCTACTTGCAGGTTTGTACTCGACGAGAGGCTATATACTCCTAACAGATGTATATCACTTAGCTCTCACTGTATGCTGGTCGCACGGTCTACTTTCCTGTATGAATGATTGAGGAGATGAGATGAGAATATGTTTCTCAGACTAGATGAGCACTCCCATTATGTGTGCGTGGGATATGTAGGAATTTTTGGGTCAACTCATAAGGGGTGCTTTAAGGCCCAACATGGTTATTAGTTAACCCTGGTATTTCCTATATAAGTGTACTTTGTGTACAATAAAATTGATGCTCTGCAGTATTATCCTACGCCTAGTCTTCTCCTAAAGTCAGACTAGGGTTTAGACTGTGGAATAGGGGTTGCTCCAACACACTGTGACAACCACTCCCGACCAGTAGTTCCAGCCGCGGTTCGTCCGTTCCTACCGCTTCCGCTACAAGAACAAGTAAGTTTTTGTTTTACGATTTACGCGCTAAATCTAATGTGTTTAGATTAACGTGTTACAAAAACAATGATACACAGAATTAACTTACTTTACGACCAACTTATCTTCAAAAAAGAAAACATAAGAAAAGGTTAACTAGATGTAAAATTTGGTTTACCTGTGTCTATGGGTGGCAAAATGGATTTAAAAATAATAATTATCCACCCATATTGTTCATTAAGCAATGGGTTGGATAATGAACTTTTTAAAAACGGGTCAAATATGGATAAAATCTATATTATCCACTTAAAAAATGGATAACTAATGGGTTTAACTTTTATATTTGTAAAACCTCAAATTGGCGGTTCCTCAAGTTTGAGGGACTAGAAATTCTCCCAAAAGTATACATATTCAAGAAGTCATGGATAATAGGGATATCCATATTATTCGTTGGTTAACCTATTTTTTATCCGTATTAAATATGGGTTGGGTCGGATAATTTATCCATTTTTATATTAACAGTTTTTAACTTGCACATATCTGACCCGATCCGCCCGTTTGTTGCCCTTACATGTGTCTATTTCTTCAATCTTTTGAAAGGGTGGAAGTTCGTGAAAAAGTTTTACTTGCGGCACTGGATGTTTGCACCATATTTAGTTAATTTAAATCTAGAGTCAACATTTATATAGTATATACTTGTAAGGGTATCCCGTGCTTTGCTTGAGCCCAATAGAACAAAGTTATATCATTTCAGAAGACTTGTATATTGATAGCTTAGAGCAATAATAAAAGGATCATATATGCTACTTAAGCAACATAAGGATGTGAAAAGTAATAATACTAAGTAGTAGATAATCTAATAAAGTAAAATGAAGAATATACATGTAATGACCCGGCCGGTCGTTTTGACTATTGCAATCTCGTTCCCCCATTTACTGCTCAAATTGTGAATTACAGTTGTTATTTGGCTTGCCGGGGTAATTGATTTGGGTCCGGTGAGGTTTTGAAATAATTTGGAGTACTTAGTTTCAAGGTTTTGAATTTAAGTTGAAAAGGTTGACCGGGTGTTGACTTATGTGTAACGACCCCGGAGGAATTTTGCTAAGGAAATTAAGGTTTGGTGGTGCCGAGGTAGATCAATTAGTATAAAGATTATAAAAATTTCTCGCGGCTCGGACTTTTTGGGCTGAACAATGCACCGATGTGTTAAGGAAACTTTAGTCAGAAAAAGGTCATTTATACGACCACTATGCGGTCGCAGAATCACTCTGCGGACCGCATAATGGTCGCAAAGTGGATCAGGAGAGGGGCAAGATTTGAGGAAAATCTGTGGTGCATTATGCGACCGCAGAACAAGTATGCGGGCCGCATAATGACCGCAGACCGGGTCAGTAACGCCCAGCTTTGGAGGCCAAATTATGCGACGGATATGCGGACCGTATACTTGTTATGCGATCGCATAACTGCGTCGGAGCTTCCATTCTTTCTAATTTTTTACCCGACCCAACTTCGATTTATAGCCCTTGAAGCTCATTTTTAGCCAAAATCTGATATTTTAGAGAGAGGTGAGAGCATTTTAAAAAGAGAAAGTGAAGACTTAGTCATTTATCCATCAATTCTTGTTCAAGGTTTGAAGATTTCACAAGGATCTTGCTAGGGCTTCAAAGAGGTAAAAATTTCTTTCCCTAATTCCTTAATTTCGAGTTTGGAGTAAAGATGGACGATTAATAGTATGATTCTTGGGTGTAGAGTATCATGTATACATACCAATAAGGTTGTGGAAAGATTGTTAAGTTCAAATGGGTAAGGATTTTGTTGAAAATGGTATAAATCTTCATAGATTTAATTGAAGATTTGAGGGTCGAGTTGGTGTCGGATTTTGGTGAAATATATATGGTTGGACTCGTGGTTGGATGAGCGTTTATATTCTGTAACTTTTGTTGGGTTCCGATACATGGGTCCCACGAGCGAATTTTTAGTTAATTTCGGATTTTATTGGAAAAATTAGTATCTCCTTATGGAATTAATTATAATAATTGGTATTGACTGAATCAAATTATTTGTGAGTAGATTTGAGGCATTCGGAGGCCGATTTGCGAGGCAAATGTATAGCAGAGTAAAGAATTCCAAGCTCTCAGATAAGTAACAATTTTAAATCTGGTCCTGAGGGTATGAAACCCCGAATTTTGGTATCATGTGATTATTTTGGAGGTGACACACATGCTAGGTGACGGGCGTGTGGGTGTGCACCGAAGGGATTATGACTTGGTCCGTCCCGCGAAACTATAAAGTTGAATAATTTGTTGTTGGCTATATGCTCTCTATGTGTTGATAAAACTTGACTGTAAATCATGTTAGAAGTCATGCTTAGGCTATGTGATAGTACTATTGAGACCCACAGAGGTCGCGTACTTGTTGAATTGCCTGCTAAATGTTATATGTACTCAGTCTCAGTTGTTACTTGCACATTTTATCTCAGTCTCTGTTATTATTATTGATACATCATATCATTATTGTTTGGGCTGATTTCATGATTATTGAGAGCCTGAGAGACTAGAGAGATTTATGACTGAGTGAGGCTGAGGGCCTGATTGTGAAATATTGATATTATAGCACGTGAGTTGGCCGTGTAGCACATGAGCTGGCCGTGCAGATCCTTATATTATACTATAGCACGTGAGTTGGCCGTGCAGATTCTTATATTATACTATAGTACGTGAGTTGGCCGTGCAATACAGGAGTTGGCCATTCAGATCCAGATATTTATATTATGGCACGTGAGTTGTCCGTACAGATTATAGCGCTTGGGCTGTAGGAGCCTCTCTAGAGTTTGTACACCCCCAGTGAGCGCGGGTACCCATTGAGAGTGAGTGACGAGGGTTGGGAGCCCAGTGAGTGATTGTTGTCCTAAGAGGTTGTACTTGATTTCCATTTGTTGTTGCACTTAGTTGCTATCTGGTATTGTTGTGAAATATCTGAAAGATTGTTGATATACGGATTACATGAACAGGAACTATATAAATATTGATTTGACGTTAAACTGCCAGATTTGATAGCATGTCTATTCTTTGCTGGAATTACTGAAAATGAACCATAACTGTGTAGCTTGTTACTATCTTCAGTTCCTTATTTATTATTATTACTTGCTGAGTTGGTTGTACTCATACTACACCATGCCCTTCGTGTGCAGATCCAGGTATTCCCGGACATAGCGGGTGTTGATCCTTTCGCGCGGTTGATTTTCATTAGATTTTGAGGTAGCTGCCGTGTTCCGCAGACCTTGTCTCTCCTTCTCTAGCTCCTTGTTTACTATATTTGGTCTCAGACTATTATAGACCATATTTTCCAGACTTGTACTCATATTAGATGCTCATGTACTCAGTGACACCAGGTTTGGGAGTGTTGTATCAGAAATTTCTAGATCTTTCGTATTGTATTAAACGTTACGTTTTTAAATTTAAAGGAAATCGTGGGTTATTAATGTTGTCGGCTTGCCTAGTACTGAGATAGACGCCATCACGACAGGTTAGGATTTTGGGCCGTGACAAAGTTGGTATCAGAGCCTAGGTTACATAGGTCTCACAAGTCATGAGCAGGTTTAGTAGAGTCTTGCGGATCGGTACAGAGACATCTGTACTTATCTTCGAAAGGCTGCAGAACCCTTAGGAAACTTTCACTTTCTTGTATTTTGTCATGCAAAATTGTTGATCCCGAAAACTAAATTTATGTTATTCTATTCTCTCACAGATGGTGAGAACATGTACTACCGGATCGAACGGTCAGCCACTAGTGCCACCAGTTAGGGTCGCGAGAGGTCGGGGCCGTGGTCGAGGTAGAGGTCGAGGTGTAACTCGTACCACAGTTGGACCAGCACCTATAGTACCACCAGTTGCTCCAGCTCAGGAGCAGATTCCAGATATAGCTGAGCCGACAGGATCAACTCAGGCACCAACTGTGCCCATTGAGATTCCAGGCCTTCAGGAGACTTTGGCCCAGATATTGGCAGCTTGCACTGGTCTGGCTCAGGTGGTTTTGGCTCAAGTCGTATCTGCCGCTTCTCAGGCCGGGGGAGGTACTCATACCCCCGTTGCCCGTACTCCATACCAGGTAGTACAGGGACTTCAGATATTGGGGGCACTACCAGCCCAGCCGGTTACAGCTGCTCAGGCCTCGGTAGTTCCTTTTATGGCAGATGATGAGTAGAGGAGACTTGAGAGATTTGAGAGGCATCGACCTCCATCTTTTAGCGGTGCTGAGTCAGAGGATGACCAGGGTTTTCTGGATAAGTGTTAGCGGATGCTTCAGACAACGGGTATTCTGGAGACCAGTGGGGTCTCATTCACTACTTTTCAGTTTTCTGGGTCTGCACTCAGATGGTGGGAGACTTACGAGAGACGTAGGACTGTTGGCGCAGCACCCCTTACTTGGCATCAGTTCTCCGTGGTCGTTTTAGAGAAGTTTGTACCTCAGTCCCACAGAGAAGAGCTGCGTAGACAGTTTGAGCAGCTTCACCAGGGTGATATGTCCGTGATGCGGTACGAGATGAGATTTTTTGAGTTGGCTTGTCACGTAGTCTGGTTGGTTCCCACTGATAGGGAGAGGATTATGAGGTTCATTGATGGCCTCACACATCAGCTGCGGTTACTTATGACTAGGGAGAGAGTATCTGGTGCTACTTTTGATGAGGTAGTGGACATTGCTCGGCAGATAGAGATGGTTCATAGCCAGGAATGTGGAGAGAGAGAGAGAGGCTAAGAGGCCTCGTGGTTCGGGTGATTACAATGGTGTTCCTTCAGGGGGCCAGTTTCACCGTTGTAGGGATCGTTCTTATAGACATGCTCAGACGGGTCATCCAGCTCATCGTGGTGCGTCAGCTAGCCATGGTTCTTATAGTGCTCACTCAGGCTAGTCTTCATTCAGTGCACTACCAGCGCAGAGTTCTCATCATATCTCGTCCGCACAGGATTTTACAAGTCATTCCTCGGGTTATCGGGAGCAGCAGTTCCGTCAGAGGACGTACTGTTTCGAGTGCGGAGAATTTGATCATTTCAAGAGAGAGTGTCCTAGGATGTTGAGTGGGGTTTCACAGCATAGTTCTCGACCGACGGCATCAGCACCAGCAGATACACCACCCGCCCTGCCATCTCGAGGTGGGGGCTAGGTAGCTAGGGGTCGCCCAAGAGGGGGAGGCCGATCAGGAGGCGAGCAAGCCCAATTCTATGCTTTTCCTGGCAGGCCAGATGTTGTTGCTTCAGATGCAGTGATCACGTATTGTTTCAGTTTGCCACAGGGAGGCTTCTATAATATTTGACCCCGGTTCTACTTATTCATATGTATCATCGTATTTTGCTCATTATCTTGATATCCCCTGTGAGTCCTTAGTTTCACATGTTAGTGTATCTACATTGGTGGGTGATATTATTACTGTGGATCGTGTGTATCGGTCGTGTGTGGTAACTATTGGGGAACTGGAGACTAGGGTTAATCTTTTATTACTCGATATGGTTGATTTCGATGTACTCCTAGGTATGGATTGGTTGTCTCCATGTTATGCTATTCTAGACTGTCACGCAAAAATCGTGACGTTGACCATGCCGGGGTTGCCAAAGGTTGAGTAGAGAGGTTCTCTAGATTTTGTTCGTAGCAAGGTAATTTCTTATTTGAAAGCCCAACGTATGGTTGGGAAGGGGTATTTGTCATACTTGGATTTTGTGAGAGATGTTGATGCAGATACTCCTACTATTGATTCAATACCGGTAGTGAGAGACTTTCCTGATGTATTTCCTACAAACCTGTCGGGTATGCCGCCCGACAAGGATATTAATTTCAGTATTGACTTGGTGCAGGGCACTCAACCCATTTCTATTCATTCGTATTGTATGGCACTAGCTGAGTTAAAAGAATTGAAAGAGTAACTTCAGGAACTCCTTGAAAAGGGGTTTATTAGGCCTAGTGTGTCACCTTGGGGTGCACCGGTTCTGTTTGTGAAAACGAAAGACGGTACTATGCGGATATGCATTGATTATAGGCAGTTGAACAAAGTTACAATCAAGAATAAATATCCATTCTCGCGTATTGATGATTTATTTGACCAGCTTCAAGGAGCGAGGGAGTTCTACAAAATTGATTTGAGGTCTGGGTATCACCAATTAAAAATTCGGGATTCGGATATTCTAAAGACGACATTCAGGACTCGTTATGGCCACTATGAATTTCTTGTGATGTCTTTTGGGCAAACCAATGCCCCAGTAGCATTTATGCATGTTTTGAATAGTGTATTTCAGTCATATCTTGATTTATTTGTCGTGGTATTCATTGATGATATTCTGGTGTACTCACGTAGCCAGGAGGAGCATGCACAACACTTGGTTATTGTATTACAAAGGCTGAGAGAGGAGAAACTTTATGCCAAATTCTCTAAGTGTGAGTTCTAGCTTAGTTCGGTGGCATTCTTGGGACATATAGTGTCCAGTGAAGGTATTAAGGTGAATCCGAAGAAAATAGAGGCAGTTCAGAACTGTCCCATACCATCCTCAGTTACTGAGATTCGGAGTTTTCTCGGCTTGGCCGGTTATTATCGTCGTTTCATGGAGGGTTTCTCGTCTATTGCACCTATGACTAAATTGGCCCAGAAAGGTGCTCCGTTCAGATGGTCGGATGAATGTGAAGAGAGCTTTCAGAAGCTCAAGATATCTTTGACTACAGCTCCAGTATTGGTGTTGCCTACAGGTTCAGAGTCTTATAAAGTGTATTGTGACGCGTCGCGTATTGGTCTCGGCGCAGTGCTGATGCAAGATGGTAGGGTGATTGCCTATGCGTCCAGACATCTAAAGGTACATGAGAAGAATTATCCAGTCCAATATCTTGAGTTAGCAGCTATTGTTCATGCCTTGAAAATTTTGCGGCATTACTTGTACGATGTCCCGTGTGAGGTGTATACCGAGCATCGGAGTCTACAACATTTGTTTAAACAGAAGGATCTTAACTTGCAGCAACGAAGGTGGTTGGAGTTGCTTGAAGATTATGATATCACCATTCTCTATCATCCCGGAAAGGCCAATGCGGTGGCCGATGCCTTGAGTCGTAAGGCAGAGAGTTTGGGCAGCTTAGCATACTTATCGGTAGAAGAGAGGCCTATAGCCTTGGAGGTTCAGGCCTTGTCTAATCAGTTTGTTAGATTGGATATTTCCGAGCCGAATCGAGTTTTGGCATGTGTGGTTTCTCGGTCTTCTTTATATGATCGCATCAGAGAGAGCCAGTATGATGATCTACATCTGCTTGTCCTTAAGGACACGGTTCAGCACGATGATGCCAAGGAAGTTACTATTGGGTATGACAGTGTATTACGGATGCAAGCCAGGCTATGTGTACCTAATGTAGATGGTTTGCGTGAGCTGATTCTCCAGGAAGCTCACAGTTCGTGGTACTCTATTCATCCAGCGTCGCGAAGATGTATAAGGATTTGAGACAACACTATTGGTGGAGGCGGATGAAGAAAGATATAGTTGGGTTTTTATCTCGGTGTTTAAATTGTCAATATGTAAAGTGCGAGCACCAGAGAGCGGGCGGATTGCTACAGAGACTTGATATTCTGGAGTGGAAGTGGGAGCGTATTACCATGGACTTCGTAGTTAGACTCCCACGGACTTTGAGAAAGTTTGATGTTGTTTGGGTGATAGTAGATCGGTTGACCAAATCTGCGCATTTTATTCCAGTCGGTACTAATTATTCTTCAGAGTGGTTGGCTGGGATTTATATTCGCGAGATTGTTCGCCTACACGGTGTGCCAGTGTCCATTATTTTAGATCGGGGAATGCAGTTTACCTCATAGTTTTGGATGGCAATGCAGCGAGAATTGGGCACACAGGTTCAGGTGAGTACAGCATTTCACCCTCAGACGGACGGATAGTCCGAGCGCACTATTCAGATATTGGAGGATATGCTACGCGCTTGTGTCATTGAATTTGGGGGTTCTTGGGATCAAATTCTCGGAATCCGGCGAAAGTTACGAAATATGAACACCCACTCAACCATGAGTCTACCCATACCAAAATCACTAAATTCCGATAACAATTCGGCCCTCAAATTTATCCAAGAGGGTTTTCAAACTTTTCCAACTCAATTCACCAATTAAATGATAAAATTAGTGATGAATTCGGGTAATTTAACCAATATTGAGTTAAGAACACTTACCATATTATTTTCTCTGAAACTCTCCCAAAAATAGCCTAAATCCGAGCTCCAAATCGTTAAAAATGAAAATGAAGTCTCATTTTCAGAACTTAAACTCTCTGCCCAGTGATTTCTACTACGCGATCGCGAACTTCCTCACGCGATCGCGTAGCACAATTTTTTCTGCCCAAACATTAACCCTACGTGATCACAATGCACCAGGTTCTGACTCTACGCGATCGCATCCCTCTTCACACGATCGCGTAGCACAAACGCGTGGCCCAACTTCCTCTCAAATTTCCCCTACGAGATCGCAAACAATGACACGCGATTGCGATACACACACTGGACAATCCTATGCGATCGCGGCCGTGACCACGCAATCGCAGTGAAAAAATTCCTAGCTGCCCAAATTACTCTACGCGATCGCAGACCAACTCACGCGATCGCGTATAAGGATACCAGAAGAAAATACCAGCAGCTATCAGCAGTGTTCCAAAGGCCAAAAGTGATTCGTTAGTCATCCGAAACTCACCCGAGCCACTCGGGACCTCGACCAATTATACCAACAAGTCCCAAAACATCATACGAACTTAGTCGAACCTCAAATCACACCAAACAACGCTAAAACCACGAATCATCCCCCAATTCAAGCTTAATGAAACTTAAGATTTTCAACTTCTACATTATGTACTGAAACCTATCAATTCAAGTCCGATTGACCTCAAATTTTTCACACAAGTCATAAATGACATAACGGAGCTATAAAAAGTTTCAGAACTGGATTTTGATTCTGATAGCAAAAAGTCAACTCCCCGGTCAAACTTCCAAACTTAAATTCCTATTTTAGCTATTTCAAGCCTAATTTAACTACGGACTTCCAAATAAAATTTCGAACATGCTCCTAAGTCCAAAATCACTATACGGAGCTGTTGGAATTGTAAAAATTCTATTCCAGGGTCCTTTTCTCAAAATGTTGACCGAAGTCAAACTTAGCACTTTAAGGCCAACTTAAGGAACCAAGTGTTCCGGTTTCAACCCAAACACTTCCAAATCCCGAACCAACCAACTTCCCAAGTCATAGATCATTAAAAGCACATATGGGAAGTTTTATTTTAGGGAACAAGATTCTAAAAGTTAAAATGGCCGGTTGTGTCATTACGCATCTCCTCACATCGCTAAGATAAGGAGGCGGTTTCTTGTGTGAGAAGGCCAACCTCTTGTATACTTGAAATACTTATCAAAAAGAATAAAGAATACACATAACATTCAACAATAAAAATATGTGTGTATGTAAATCAACTTTATTGGTAATCAAAGAACATCGGTTTTGTGAACACGGAAAAATGAATAATAAAATAAAGTATCTCAGAGTCTACGTAAGCCTTAAGACCTAGTGTGCCTCACAAATGCATCTCTAGACAAAGGCTTGGTCAGTGGATCTGCTAACATATCTTTTGTAGACACATACTTCACATTCACTACCTGGCGTCTAGACATGTCTCTCACATAGTTATACTTGATATCTATATGTTTGGTTTTACAATGAAACTTAGGGTCCTTGGTGGAGGATATTGCAACCTCATTGTTACAATAGACTAATACTGGTTCAGTATTTTCAGTGATATCCAACAAGTGCTCTAAGAACTTTTTCTACCAAACAGATTTTTGTGTTGCTGATGCGAAAGCCACGTATTCGGCTTCCATTGTAAATAGTGATACACATGATTGTTTCTTACTAATCCATGATATAGCGCCATCACTGAGTAATAAAACCTATCTTGAGGTATACTTCCTCTCGTCTAGATCTCCTCCATGGTCAGCATCACTGTATCCAACTAATCGCAGATCATTGACGCCTTGATAACAAAGGGCATAATCAGCAGTTCCCTTCAGATATCTCATGATCCTCTTTACTGCTTTCCAATGTGCTAAACCTGGGTAGGTTTGATATCTACTTACCAAGCCAACTACTTGACAAATATCAGGTCTAATGCACACCATAGCGTATATTAGACTTCCGACTGTGCTCCTATAAGGAACTCGGCTCATTGTTTCTATCTCTTCAGGAGTCTTAGGACACATTTGACTTCCCAAGGTATGTCCTTTACTGATAGGAGTTTCAACTGGGCTACTATTTTGCATATTGAAAATTTCAAGAACTTTTCTAATGTAATTCTCTTGCGAGAGATACAATAGTTTCTTTGGACGATCTCTTAAAATCTTAACTCCAAGTATATATGCAGCTTCACCCTTATCTTTAATATCAAATTGAGATGACAACCATGACTTTATCTCAATTATAAACTCTTTATCATTTCCAGCTATAAGTATGTCATCTACATACAATGTTAAAATCACAAGCTTGTTCCTTGATCTTTTGGTATAAACACAATGGTCTTCATCCATCATGGTAAAACCATTGGATACAACAACATTCTGAAAGCGTATATACCACTGCCTTGAAGATTGTTTGAGGCCATAAATAGACTTCAAAAGTCTACAAACCTTTTGTTCGTGGCCCTTTTTAATGAAACACTCAGGTTGTTCCATATAGATTTCTTCATCTAGTTCTTCATTGAGAAAGGCAGTCTTTACATCCATTTAATGTAATTCAAGATCCAAGCTTGCAACGATAGCTAGAACCAGGCGAACTGAGGTAAATCGTACAATAGGCGAGAAAGTCTCTTCGTAGTCTATTCCTTTCTGTTGTGTATACCCTTTCGCCGCCAGTCGAGCATTATATCTCTCAACTGTGCCATCAGCCTTGAGCTTAATTTTGAGAACCCATTTGCTTCCAATTGTTTTGCGTCCTTCAAGGAGGTCAACTAGTTCCCAAACTTTGTTGACTCTCATAGACTCCAATTCATCTTCCATTTCTTTGTCCATTTATCCTTAGAAGGGCATGGGAGAGCCTCTTTTACATTTCTAGGCTCGTTTTCTTCTTGAAGGAGCATCATAAATAGTTCGCCGCCTTCAATATCAAATTGTCAGCGGGGAATCTTTTTACGATAACCACGTCTTATTTGTGATTTATCATTGTTCCCATTTAGATCAATGTTGCTCCCACTCGGATCAAGATCATTCATCTTGCTCCCACTCGAATCAAGATCATTCATCTTGCTCCCACTTGGAACAAGATCTGTGACCATCTCGCTCTCACTTGGAACACGATCTATTTGGTCTCTTCCACTAAATGTAGAAGGATTACTTTCATTCGCATCTGATGATGAAGAAGGTTTTTGATGAGAAACTAATTCATCATCTACTAAAATTCTCCCACTCGAATGAAGTGATCCTTGTACTTCTTAATCCATTATCTCAAATAAGGTTAGGTCTTGACCTACCTCTCCCTTCTTAGGGAACTCATCCTCTAAGAATGTGACATCTCTTGATTCAAACTCAGTTACGCTCCCACTATCTTGCTGACCTATAAACACATAACCCCTTGAGGTTTCAGAGTATCTTATAAAGACTAGTTTCTATGTACGTGCGTTGCACGTAGATTTTTAGTCAATTATATATGATGAAACAATAAATTAAATTTATTAAAAATTATATATAAGAAAAAAAAAAGAAGATCTAAAGCAGTTGACATGAAAAAAAATCCTGCAATCATTTTTTTTTTTCTTTCCATTGTTTGTTGCTAACGCACCCTTAGTGGGTGTGTTTCTTGTAAGCTCATCTTCTTGTAAGCTCATCTTGTATAATCAAGTGCATGGCTAACACACCCGTGTTGGGTGTTTCTTCAAAATACCACATTGTGGTGTTCATGGAAATATTAATTACACAACATAATACTTGAATTCGATCGTTTGAAGCTGTAAAAATAATCAATTTAGTAAAGTTAGATAAAATCTGTGTTTATAATGCAAATATTTGCAATGTGGTCGTATATCACCTAATACTTCTATTTTTTTTGTAAATGGTGTTTTCGGTGTTTAATCTCCTCTATCACTTCACATATATCTCTTAATACTCATTATAAAGATATATAAGATGAAAAGTATTTTCTTCCTTCAGCTTTATATTAAAAATTAATTTTTTTTCTAACTTTAAAAAATAGGCATTGTTTCATGTTATTTCTCAAACTATGTCAATTAACCAGCGATTGTTTTTAAAAAAACGTTAATGTCAATTAAGTCTTGATTTTTTATTATTAAGGCAACGTCACTTTACCCTTTCGATATCCAGATATTATGTGCGAATTCTTGTTACTAAAAAGAGTTGATTTTATGCCGCTATTGAATATATTAAAGAAGATACTCTGCTAACTAACTTTACTTCTTAGTTATTTATATGAACAAAATGGGTAAAGAAAACTTCTATAACCATATGAAAATATTTGGTAAAATGGATCATAAGAACTTGCTTCACTTTTTTCTATTGTAGACTATTTTCTCTTTCTTCTTTTATGTTTTTCCTTTTCTCCCACTTATGATATTAAGATTTGATTTTTAGTAAGTTGTTCTCTATTAATATCACGAATAATTAATATTATTATTATTATTCTTTTAAATATACGTTCTCACTTCTCCACGAAATATAATCTTCAGTGACCTTGTGATACTTGGTTCCTTTTTATTCTATAGCGTCTTTGACAGCATTAATACCACTTCTAATTGTCTAATTTTTATTGGCCTTGTGGTTATTGGTTAGTTCTTTTTTACTCTATGGCATTTTTGAAAACATTAGTGTCCCATGAGATTTATTTCTATTCTATATCTTTGCAAAATGAACGTTTAGAAAGCGGTCCATTTAGACTACGGTATCCTATTATTTTTAACTTTTTTGGTTTATAAATGGAACTTCTTTGTAGAGCCATTAATTAAGATTTTTAGGCAAAATTAATAGCTATGTTTGGTCGGTCATCAAAAGGATTTAAACTTACTTGTGAAGAAGAGTTCCAATTCCATTGCAATTTTGTTTGTCAAACGTGAATGGGATATGAATCCTTATAAGAAATAATTTTGAGTAGTTAAATCGTATCCAAGTTTCCTTAAAGATAAATTTTTAGTTAATTTTAAAATCTAAATATTAGGAAAAATTGTAATATTAGTAGTCTAATTTGACAATCCTATTTAAAAGTCGAAGAAAGATAAGTCTTCTAATTTCATGTGGTACAGTTTTTCGTGATCTCATTCAGAACACAATACCAAACTCAATTAGCCTGAATTGTCAATATGTTCATATAAATAAATAATCAAATTAAAAAATAGGCGAAACCAAAAGATTAACATCTTGTTATCCTTGAGCGATATGGAAAGAATAACGACTTTTTGCTGATCATCAAAGTCAAAGTAAAATTGAAACCCTATCATTGAAACACATAAAGATGATATCCAAAGAGTACAAAACATTTTTCATTAAAACATCAAAGCCCAACTTTAGAAACAGAACTATATCAAACGTGTCAATATCCTCGTAGGAAATAAACCAGATCTTTGAAAAGTATCAATGTGTAAAGACCGACTTGTCGTTTTGAACATTTACGCTCCTTCCAACTATTTGAAGTCTTGAATAACTTCATATGATATATTATGACGTGTGTGAATCAGGTTTTGATTTTCAGGTATTTCGGGATTAGTTCGAAAGAATAAATTCCATGTTAGAAGCCTTAAGTTGAAAAGAATTGACCGGAGTTTGACTTTTGAGCAAATGACTCCGTAATGGGATTTTTATAATGTCAATAGTTTCGCATGGTGATTTCGCACTTAGGCGTATGTCCGGATTTGGATTTGGAAGTCCGTAGGAGAATTCGATGCATTTTGGCGAAAGTTGGAAAATGGAAGATTTTAAAAAAAATATCGACTGAGAGTTGACCTTGATGTATCGGGCTTGGACTTCGATTCCGGAAATTTGAATAGGTTCGTTATGTCATTTACGACTTGTGTGCAAAATTTGAGATCATTCCGAATCGATTTATTATGTTTCAGCACAAGGCCTAACTTAGAACGAGCGTATCTACATATATATATAAGGAGTTATGTGATGCACAACCTATCAAATGAAATATCTCCGAGTCTAGTTTCTAACTCTTCAAACCGTTAGTCATTTGGACATTTCTACAAGAAGTTATGACCAAATTACCAAAGGGTGGCAGAGGAGACTGCGAATGTAAAGCATCCGGGACCGCATCCGAAAGAGGGGCTGGCAGTGAAGTGCTGCCATAGCATCCGGGGCAGCATCCGAAACTCAGATATCTAGGCCTATAGATACAATTTCGGAGTTCATTTTTTCCACTTCATTTAGAAGAATTTTTGAGCTCTTCTCCACTTTCTCAAGACCACCAACTCCTCTCTTCTTCAAGGTAAGCAATCCCCATTATCTTGATGTGAAATTTTATTATCTCTACACTAGTATTGATGAAATCTACACATAAAATACTTAGATCTTCAAGAAATTTCTTCAAGAACTCAAAGGAGGGTTTTGCAAGATTTCTTCCAAAAAGGTAATCCTACACCCTTAGTGTCACGACCCAAAATTCTCTCCTTTGGACCGTGATGGCGCCTAATATTTCACTTGCTAGGCAAGCCAATGTTAGAATAATATTAACCAATTTCTAAATAATTTTTAAATTTTTAATAATCAAGGAAACAAAAGCGGAAGCAAAATTTAAAATATAGTGAAATAATCCATAAAACAACAACGGTGTCTAAATACCATCCCGGAATTGGTGTCACAAGTGCACGAGCTTCTAGAATAAATACAAATAAATGTCTGAATAAAATAAAGCTATCTAGAAATAAGTACACAGCTAAAGTAAAATAGACGGGGACTTCAGAACTACAGACGCCATGCAATTATACCTCAAGTCTCCTCTGGTAGCTGAAATCTGAGCAAGTCTATGGTACGCCGCTGGGACCAACTCCAAAATCTGCACAAAAAGTGCAGAGTGTAGTATCAGTACAACCGACCCCATATAATGGTAAGTGCTGAGCCTAACCTCGATGAAGTAGTGACGAGGCTAAGGCGGTTCACTTACATTAACTTGTACGCAATATTAATGACAACAACAAATAATAGAAATAAATCAGGTAACTCATTTATAATAATTGAAGCTAACTCAGCAGTCATAATTCATTATTATTTCAACCAATTCTGTTGCAGCGTGCAACCCGCTCTCCCAATATATTCACTTTCAATTCTGTTGCAGCGTGCAACCCGCTCTCACAATATATTCACATTCAGTTCTGTTATATATTTATTTCAATCAAGTATATATATAAACTTTTAAATAAGTCTGTTGCGGCGTGCAATCCGATCCCCAATATTGACTTTTAAATAAGTCTATTACGCCGTGCAACCCGATCCTCCAATATTGACTTTTAATAAGTCTGTTGCGGCGTGCAACCCGATCCTCCAATATGGACTTTTTAATAAGTCTGTTGCGGCGTGCAACCCGATCCTCCAATATTGACTTTTAATAAGTCTGTTGCGGCGTGCAACCCTATCCTCCAATATATCCATTTCAATCAATTCTTATCGAAGGAATTTTCCCAATAAATGCAATAATTAATATAAAATTATAAGACAATAAACATACAATAATTATGATTTAATTATGAAACAAACAATGACAAATAGCAATTTATTATGAGAATCAAGAAAAAAATAGGCAGTTTAATATTTAATATGCTAAATGTCAAATAACAATTAAAACACATAATTCAAATAGCATGTAACAATTAATGCTGGAATTCAAGAATTAATATTTGACAAAGAATATGAGAGAAATAATTATTATAATAATTAATATATTATTTAAAATCATTTATGATTTTTCAAGTAAGCAGGCAAACAATTAATTTCACGACGTATAGACACCCATCACCTCGCCTATACTCAAAACCATTGAATATACTCAATACGAATCTTAGGAATTAATTCCATATGAATTTACTAACTTTCCGGATAAAAATCTGAAATTTATTAAAATATTCGACAGTGGGACCCACGTATCAAATCCCGAAAAATACTCGCAAAATCCGAACACCCGTTCCGATACGAGTTCAACCATACAAAAATTGTTCAATTCGATATCAAATGAACCTTCAAATCTAAATTTTTTGTTTTTGGAAGATTTTAGAAAAATCTGATTTTTCTTCCATAAATTCACGGATTCATGATATAAATGAGTATGAAATCATGAAATATAATCAATATAAGATAAGGGACACTTACCCCAATGTTTTCCCGTGATAATCGCCCAAGAATCGCCTTACCCGAGCTCAAAAATGGAAAAGAGTTGAAAATGGGTCGAAACCCCATTTCTAGAACTTAAGTTCTGTTTCTGGGATTTTTACTCATCGTGATAGTGAAAATTCGTTCGTGATCGCGTAGAGCAACTTTTTCCCAGGTTCATTTTACTCTTCACGATCGCGGGAATGGCTTCGCGATCGCAAAGCACATTTTGGCTTCCCAGACTTTTAACTCTACGCGATCGCGTAAATGCTCATGCGATCGCGGAGTACATTTTTCCAACCTTACGCGATCGCGTATTTTATTGTGCGATCGCGTAGCACAATTGACGGGCCTAGCTTCCGCCTTCCTTCCTTCTACGCGATCGCAGATGGTCCCTTGCGTTCGCAGTGCATTGTGAGTTTACCTTCCGCGATCGCGTGCCTATCTTCTTGAACGTGAAGGGTAAAAATCACTACTTACAATTTCCTCTTCGCGATCGCAGGAATGGGTTCGCAATCGCGAAGCACAATGCATCAGATGACAACAGAAGCTCAAAAATCAGATTTTCTAAGTTCAAAATCATCTCGTAGTCTATCCTAAACTCACCCGAGCCCTCGGGGATCCAAACCAAACATGCACACAAGTCCTAAAATATCATACGAACTTGCTCGCATGATCAAATTGAGAAAATAACACCTAGAACTACGAATCAGACATCAAATCAAAGGAAGTTTTCAAGAAAACTTTAAAACTTATATTTTTACAACCGGACGTCTGAATCACGTCAAATCAACTTCGATTCGCACCAAATTCGGCAGACAAGTCATAAATATTATAGTGGACCTATATCGGGATCCGAAACCAAAATACGGACCCGGTGTCAATGAATCCAACATTAGTAAATTCTTAAAAATCATTAAGCTTTCAAGCTTTTAATTGTTCATCAAAACTCCATATCTCGAGCTAGGGACCTCGGAATTTGATTCCGGGCATATGCCCAAGTCCCAAATCACGATACAGACCTACCAGAATTGTCAAAATACTGATCCGGGTCCGTTTGCTCAAAATGTTGACTAAAGTCAACTCAGTTGAGTTTTAAGGCTCTATTTCACATTGTAATCCATTTTTCACATAAACACTTTTCGGAAAATATTACGGACTGTGCACGCATGTCGAGGAAAGATACATGGTACTTTTTAAGGTCTTAGAATACAGAATTACTTATTTAATTTAAAGATGACATTTTGGGTCATCACACTTAGACTTACATGTACGGATTTATTATGGGAATACAAGTATGAATTAAGTATTGTAACTCATGGTATGGTGATTGGAAGCCATAAATTCTCAAGTTAAAAGAATACCCATTGTAGAGATTGAAAAATGAATTAATTGATAAGATTTGTGGGTTGGGAGTGAATTGTTAGGCATGCATGTGCTAAAGGAAGTTGTGGATGGACTAGAGACGATTGTGAGGTGAATAATTTGTGTGGAATGTGGTTGTTAGGTGAAGAAATTCCATTTAAGGAGGTTGTAGAGAATTATGCTGTCACGACCCAAAATCCCACCACAGGCGTCGTGATGGCACTTAGTCTCTAAGACTAGGTAAGCCGATTTCAATTACCTTTTGAAGCCATCTTTGTTTTTTGAAACTAACAGCGAAAACAATTACTATATACAACCTCCCAAGACTGGTAGTACTGAGTCACGAACTCTAACTGAATACATGGAAAGATCACGAGGACCGAATATACAATACTGTTTGATTATAAATTAACAGTACAATGAAATGAAAAGACTCCAAGGGACTGCGACGGCCAAACAGCTCTACCTTGAATCCTTACGATCCCGCTTTAACTCTGCTCAAGTCCGATATCTCCAATACCTGGCTTTGCACAAAAATGTGCAGAAGTGTAGTATGAGTACACCACGGTCGGTACCCAGTAAGTATCAAGACTAACCTCAATGGAGTAGAGTCGAGGTACAGTCAAGGCACTCACTAGTCTAATAACATGTGCAATATAATATACAAAATAATAGGAAACAAATAACATCAAGGCAACATAAAACAACCAATGATATGCACAGTAAGACAATAAAATTACCATTTAATATCGCTCAACAATTAATAAATATAATTACACCCAGTTAAATCAAGTTCTTCAATTAAACATCTTTTTCAAATATAATTTCGTCGAATAAATATCTTTCAAATATAATTCTTTCATATAATTCTTCTTGAATAAAAATCCTTTCAAATAAATATTTTGAATATATTTCTTTCGATTAAAGAGTCACCATGTGACACCTCATTTCAAAATCATCAAAAATACGGGTCTCAACCCATTTTTATATTTTTCGTAAACACGGGTCTCAGCCCATTTTTTATATTTCCACGGCACCTCGTGCCCATAATTAAATCATCATATTTTCCCGTCACCTCGTGCCCTCATTTCATATCATAACTGCACGGACAATTCATGTGCCAAATATCATCATTATTTACTCACGGCACCTCATGCCCACATTTCATTTTTATAATCCGCCTCGCAATAGCCACATGCTCTCAATTTTAACATAAATCAGATTATTATCAATTTACCAACAAAAAGACAAGTTGTACAAGGTATAAAAATAAATGCAAGAAAATCACAACATCACATGAAAATCATCAATACCACAACCCCATATAATCACATATCTTCTCTCACAATAGCCACCCTTATCGCTCCTATTGAATTCCAATAACAACTCGACCTCCAAATCTTAAATTTTCGTTTTTGGAAGATTTTATAAAAAAACATGATTTCGTCCATTAAAATCTGAATTAAACGATGAATATAATCATAGATTCATGAAATATAAACACTTTAGGATATAGAACACTTACCCTAATCCATATGGTGAAAATCGCCTCAAATATCGCTTCAATCCGAGCTCCATAGCTCCAAATATGTTAAAAATGGCTGGAACCTCGAAATATAGCTACTGCCCAGGTATTTACTCTTCGCGATTGCAAAGTACAGAATTTTTCAGCCCCAAAATTGCTCTTCGCGATCGCGGAAAACCAATCGCGACCGCGAAGAACAAACTCCCCCAACTCTTCCAGACAACCTCTAGTATAATGGTCATAACGTTTTGTACAAAACTCCAAATTGCAAATGGTTTAACTTTATGAAAACTAGACACCAAGGGCTATAACTTTCATTTGTTGATCATCTCCAATTCCTTATACATATCTATATAAAATCTTTCAAAGTCAGCCCTGTGCAACAGAGCTTTCAAACTCTTTCCAGACAGCCTATAGTGTATCCACTATAACCTTTTGTACACAACTCCAAATGACAAATGGTTTACTTTTCTGAAAACTAGACATCAAGGACTACAACAGTCAATTTTGGATCATCTCCAAATTCCTTATAGATTGCGAGATATAAGCTTTCAAAGTCGAGTCAGTGCAACAAAGATTTGTTCTATGCGATCGCTATTCACAAGGACTCAAACTGCTGTTTTCTCTACGCGAACGCAACCAAAAGTTCGCGATCGCGATGCACACCTATGTAGGCAGAAACCAACAATTAAAAATGGCCTAGAAATGGTTAGAAACCACCCCGAAACTCACCCGATCCCCTCAGGACCTCAACCAAGTATACTAACAAGTCCTAAAATATCATACGAACTTAGTCGAAACCTCGAATCACATAAAACAACGCTAAAGCCACGAATCACACCTCAATTCAAGCCTAATGAACTTTGAACTTTCAAATTCTATATCTTGTGTCGAAATACATCAAATCAATCTGGAATGACTTCAAATTTTGTACACAAATCATAAATGACATAACGAAGCTATTCCAATTTCCAAAATCAAATTCCGACCTCGATATGAAAAAGTCAACCCCCGGTCAAACTTCCCAAAAATTTAACTTTCGGCATTTCAAGCCTAATTCCACTACGGACCTCCAAATAATTTTTCGGACACGCTCCTAAGACCAAAATCACCATACGGAGCTATTGGAATCATCAGAATTAAATTATGAGGTCGTTTACACATAAGTCAATATCCGTTCAACTTTTCCAACTTAAGTTTTTAATTATGAGACTAAGTGTCTCATTTCACTCCGAAATTCTTTCGGACCCGAACTAACTAACCCGATAAGTCATAAATCAATTGTAAGGCATAAATTGAGAAGTAAATTGGGGAACGGGGTTATAATACTCAAAACGACTGGCCGGGTCGTTACATTCTCCCTCACTTAAACATACATTCATCCTCGAACGTGCCAAGAGTTGTTTCCAAGCTACCAAATCACTATTCCATCTTATCACGCACGTACCCGGGGGTGGTCCCGCGCCACCCTATTCCGTGTAAATTGTATAGGCCTGACAACACAAGATAATTAAAAATTATTACTTCAACCTTAGCCTATAAAGTTTGGAATTCAATTTCCAACATTCAGAATTTCTTTTCAAGACCTGAATCTCACATCAACATGCTGTATGAGTCTGAACAAGTTGTATTAAGCCATAATCATAACCCCAGATATAATCACTAAACATACTACACAACTCGCATGCTTGCAACACCATTTTCGATCACATTAACTACTCCAAAGTAACCCGGTAATAGTATTAAACCTCATATCAAATAAAACCTCGTTCTAAAACTTTCGCACACTGCTGATAATGAAAGAAACACACGAAATCTCATAACATATTATCAGATCGACAAGTCATAGAGCTCTCCTGCCCCAACCAGAACCAAAATCACTTTCCAAGCCGACTTTCAATATTATCCTCCCAATATACCGTAATCAAACCTGATAGTACACATTCTAGGTACAATGACCTTATAGTATTAAACAGAACTATCCCATTGATATGCCACACCAATACAACTCAATCCACAACTGCGCAACCTTGTAGCCAAAATGGAAGATGTCTTAAAGTAGAGAACCGTATTGTAAATTCAACAAGCACTACCACAACTGTAATGCTATAAGCTCATTATATATATAGTAGAACCAAAACACAAATTTAATAACAGTAACCAGCTCTTCTAGAGCTCACATTAATATCACTCGCACGATATTAGTCTCAACTGGCTATAACAACTCGTGCCTACGCACATCAACTTTCTTGATAGTGTTGAAGCACTTCAAAAAATTTTCGGGGTGTTACATTCTTTCCCGCTTAGGATCATTCACCCTAAAATACATAACATAATTTTGTCTCTTCTTTGCACGTCTCAATCTCCCAAATTTTGTTTCTCTAACTCCCAAATGTTTTTCAGATATTTCGGCAGAGTCTCCCCTGTAATTAGGCCTAACCACCTACCAGAGTAACACCAAAATAACTCCTAATAATATATCCACAATGTATATATCAATAACACAATCTCAGCGTTACAAACACTACATTATCACAATGATATCAGGACATGAAGCACATCATATGTATGCTCATCACCACATCTCTGGTCTTAAAAGCCGTTCATAATTAATTCCAGCATCATCAATTAATTTCATATTAACCACCACCTCATTTCGAATTTTCACAACATTGACAACGGAATGTGAGGCATGAAGACCTCATGATTACTTACTCGGATTAATGAGTCACATTTAACGCCACCTGGGCACTCACCTCATAGGCTAAAACTCAATATTTACAGTGCGAAAATGGCTGAATATGAACAGAAAAATATACAAGAATTACCAAATAAGCCTAACAGGCATGACTCCCTATTATTATTATTATTGTACAAATTAATTTCACAAAGGGATAATTTTAAACTCATAAATATTTCACCACAAGGATCTCGTCCTTATATAACTTCCACCGCGACTTGTAGCCCGGTTTAAATATTTCACATCATATATAAAATGTGAGGATCTCGTCCTCAACTCCGAATCATAAGTATTTTTCACATTGTGCCAACTGAAATTTCAATTTTTCTTTCTTTCTTCTTTTCAATATATTTCATAAATAATTTTCACAACACATAATGAACCCTCATACCGGTAGGGCGTATAATTCATAGAAATTGGAATCAATTATTCCGAAATACATTAAACCCACTGTAATGAATAATAAAAATTACTTTTGGGCTTATAGATTTCAATGGTGTACAAAAATAAATGACAGACACGAGCTCACACTTTCAAATCTCCCAACAGGGATAAATATATAAGTGGGTCACAAATTTACCAAGCTCACCCATATGTAGAGCATAATAGGAGGACTCACCTCAATATTCAGAACCGAATCAAATTAAGGAAAATATCATTTTATAATAAAAATCAGGATTGTACCTGTAACGACACCATGTGGTGTATTGGCCTCAGCCAAATCATAGTGATTAAATCAACGGGTCGGGCCTCCACCTCTTAGGCGCCTACTACCCGCCTGTCCTCCACCTCTAGCTGACTGTGAACGTGGAGTATCAACTGGAATAAAGCTTGTAGTTGGAGTATTCTGATGAAATCCACCCCTCCCAAGTCTAGGACAATCTCTCATGATATGCCTAGTATCACCACACTCATAACAACCCTCTAAGGACACGACTGCTCGTATTGAGTCTGTGCCGGATAACTTGAATAACCACTGTAAGAATCTCGTGTCGGTGGTGCACTGTAAACTGGAGCACTCCCAGTAATCTGATGTGCGGATGAGCTGACCGACTGCTCGAGCCTCCGCTATAATGAGTTCTAGCTGAAGAGTAAAATCCACTAAACCCTCCAGATCTTCGAGACCTTTTGGCCTCCTTAGACTCCCTTTCCTCGCCTTAAACACCCTCAAGCTTCCTTACAATCTCTACTACTTGTTGAAATGGAGTATCAGTTTGCAATTCTTGAGCCATGCATATTTTAATATCATATCTGAGCCCCTCAATGAATCTGCGGACCCGTTCTCTGATTGTTGGAACTAAGATAGGTGCATGACGGGCTAACTCACTGAACCTACTAGCATATTCTGACACTGTCATAGTGCCCTGACATAACCGTTCAAACTCTGTGCGCCACACATCTCTTAGAGTCTAGGGAACAAACTCTTTCAAGAATATTTCCAAAAGTTTATCCCAAGTTGGTGGTGTTAAATCAGTTGGTCTACCTTCTTCATAGATTTGCCACCATCAATACGTTGCGCTTGACAGTTGAAATGTAGTAAAGGTAACTCCGTTCACTTCCACAATACCCATGGTGCGGAGAATACTGTGACAATTTTCTAGACATCCTTGGGCATCCTCTTTAGCTGTGCCACTGAAAGTAGGTGGACTATACCTCTTAAACCTTTCAAGTCCTTTTTGTTCTTCTTATGATGCCTCGGGCCTGACCTCAAGCCAAATCGGAATAATAGGTTGTACCGGTATTGCACCCGGAACCTGACCAACGTGAACTTGCTGCTCTGGAGTTATGGTAGGAGTCTGAGCTACTCCCTCAATCTGTGAAATATTTGGTGCAATAGAGATCAATCCCGCCTGAGTTAATGTACCAAACATACTCAGGAACTGTGCTAAGGTCTCCTGAAGTCCGGGGGTAACAACAGGTGCTTCTGGTACCTGTCCCCCAACTGGAACTACTAGTGGCTCCTCAACTGTTGTTCTGATAGGTGCTCTAGTCGCAACACGTGCCCTTCCTCGACCTCTACCTCGGCCTCTACCTCGGACCCGGCCTGTTGCAGCCCTAACAGTATGTGCGGATGCCTGTTTAGCTGACCCGGTAGCACGTGTCCTCACAATCTGTGAGAGAATAGAGATACAAAGGCTCAAATTCCAAATACAACAAATTCCGCACCACGGGAATGAAAGAAATGGAAATTTCCTAACAGTTCTGTAGCCTCTCGAAGATAAGTACAAACGTCTCCGTACCAATCCGCAAAACTCTACTAGACTCGTTCGTGACTCGTAGAACCTATTAACCTAGAGCTCTGATACAAACTTGTCACGACCCAATATCCTACCACAGGCGTTGTGATGGCACTTAGTCTCTAAGACTAGGTAAGCCAATTTCAATTACCTTTTGAAACCATTTGTTTTTTAAACTAACAGCGAAAATAATTACTATATACAACCTCCCAAGACTGGTAGTACTGAGTCACGAACTCTAACTGAATACATGGAATGATCACGTGGACCGAATATACAATACTGTTCGATTACAAATTAACAGTACAATGAAATGAAAAGACTCCAAGGGACTGCGACGGCCAAGCAGCTCTACCTTGAATCCTTACGATCCCGCTTTAACTCTGCTCAAGTCTGATATCTCCAATACCTGGCTCTGCACAAAAATGTGCAGAAGTGTAGTATGAGTACACCACGATCGGTACCCAGTAAGTATCAAGACTAACCTCAATGGATTAGAGTCGAGGTACAGTCAAGACACTCACTAGTCTAATAACATGTGCAATATAATATACAAAATAATAGAAAACAAATAACATCAAGGCAACATAAAACAACCAATGATATGCACAGTAAGACAATAAAATCACCATTTAATATCGCTCAACAATTAATAAATACAATTACACCCAGTTAAATCAAGTTCTTCAATTAAACATCTTTTTCAAATATAATTTCGTCGAATAAATATCTTTCAAATATAATTCTTTCATATAATTCTTCTTGAATAAAAATCCTTTCAAATAAATATTTTGAATATATTTCTTTCGATTAAAGAGTCACCATGTGACACCTCATTTTAAAATCATAAAAAATACGGGTCTCAGCCCATTTTCATATTTTTTGTAAACACGGGTCTCGGCCCATTTTTTATATTTCCACGGCACCTCGTGCCCATAATTAAATCATTATATTTTCCCGTCACCTCATGCCCTCATTTCATATCATAACTGCACGGACAATTCACGTGCCAAATATCATCATTATTTACTCACGGCACCTCATGCCCACATTTCATTTTTATAATCCGCCTCGCAATAGCCACATGCTCTCAATTTCAACATAAATCAGATTGTTATCAATTTACCAACAAAAAGACAAATTGCACAAGGTATAAAAATAAACACAAGAAAATCACAACATCACATGAAAATTATCAACACCACAACCCCATATCATCACATATCTTCTCTCACAATAGCCACCCTTATCGCTCCTATTGAATTCCAATAACAACTCGACCTCCAAATCTTAAATTTTCGTTTTTGGAAGATTTTACAAAAATCTTGATTTCGTCCATTAAAATCCGAATTAAACGATGAATATAATCATAGATTCATAAAATATAAACACTTTAGGATATAGAACACTTACCCTAATCCATATGGTAAAAATTGTCTCAAACATCGTTTCAATCCGAGCTCCATAGCTCCAAATATGTTAAAAATAGCTGGAACCTCGAAATATAGCTACTGCCCAGGTATTTATCACTCCTATAGCCACCCTTATCACTCCTATAGCCACCCTTATCACTCCGCCCAGACAATATCATTAGCCACCCTTATCGCTCCTATTGCCACCCTTATCACTCCGCCCAAACAATATTTTAACAAATACAACAACAGTGAAATGCCACCCTTATACCCACATAATATCAACGGTGAAATACCACCCTTATCTCCCCAAAATAATAATTCACACAACACAATAATTTATACGGGAAATTAACACGGCAACATAATAAAATCAATTCATATCACAATTTGCCCAATGGCCATAACCAAATTCCAAAGATATAACAAAATCAATTAATTTCACAATAAATAGCCCAAGGTTCCACACAATGTATTTAACACCCAAAAACAATCAATAGAGATAGAAATTTCTCAGCATAAAGCAAAACCTTCATTAATACAAATTTAGATAATTATATTAACCCTTCTTCTTAAAATCGCTTAAATTAATTATTTGCATAAGAAAATTCATATTGGAATTAATTTTCAAGAAATATTAAACCAACAATACTCGCAAAATTTCATAAATATTTCAAGTAACAATCACAACAAATTATCATATAAAAACAAATTCAACAACAAGGATTTAGGCATGGCAAACATATGATTTAATAATTTTCCATAATTTCTCAATTTACTACACAATAATGCCTAAGACTTTAATTCAATGAATTCTGCACGTATACGCCCGAGTATGTACTCATCACCTCGCATACACGGCTTTTCACATTCCACAAATGGCACATAAGACTCAATGTCTAAGGGGTAATTCCCCCACTCGAGGTTAAGCAAGACACTTACCTTTTTGAAGTTAGGCCGATATTTCAAAATAGCTTTTTTGCTTGAAAAGACCTCCGGACAGTTCAAATCTATCCAAATTAATTGTATAACTCCATTAAAATTCGTCAGAAATAATTCCGGATAATAATACGTCGACTTAAAAATTTATTCCAAAAAGTCAACAAAAGTCAACTTGGGGCCCGCCCCTCGGAACCCAACATAATTTTAATGAAATCCAAACACACATTCCGATATGAGTTCAACCATACCAATTTATTGAATTCCAATAAAAACTCGACTTCGAAATCTTAAATTTTCGTTTTTGGAAGATTTTACAAAAATCTTGATTTCTTCCATTAAAATCCGAATTAAACGATGAATATAATCATAAATTCATGAAATACAAACACTTTAGGATATAGAACACTTACCCTAATCCATATGGTGAAAATCGCCTCAAACATCGCTTCAATCCGAGCTCCATAGCTCCAAATATGTTAAAAATGGTTGAAACCTCGAAATGTAGCTACTAACCAAGTATTTACTCTTTGCAATCGCGAAGCACAAAATTTTTTAGCCCCAAAATTGCTCTTCGCGATCGCGGAAAACCAATCGCGATCGCGAAGAACAAACTACCCAACCTCTTCCAGACAGCCTCTAGTATAATAGTCATAACGTTTTGTACAAAACTCCAAATTGCAAATGGTTTAACTTTGTGAAAACTAGATACCAAGGGCTATAACTTTTATTTGTTGATTATCTCCCAATTAGTTTTAGATTTCTAGATATAAGCTTCCAAAGTCAACCCTGTGCAACAGAGATTTCCAAACTCTTCCCAGACAGCCTATAGTATATCCACCATAACATTTTGTACACAACTCCAAATGATAAATGGTTTACTTTTCTGAACACTAGACATCAAGGGATACAACTGTCATTTTTGGATCATCTCCAAATTCTTTATAGATTGCGAGATATAAGCTTCCAAAGTCAGGTCAGTGCAACAGAGATTTGTTCTACGCGATCGCGATTCACAAGGCCCCAAACTGTTGTTTGCTCTACGCGAATGCGACCAAAAGTTCGCAATTGCGATGCACACCTCTATAGGCAGAATCCACCAATTAAAAATGGCCTAGAAATGGTCTGAAACTCACCCCGAGCCCCTCAGGACCTCAACCAAATATACCAACAAGTCCTAAAACATCATACGAACTTAGTCGAAGCCTCGAATCACATAAAACAATGCTAAAATCACGAATCATACCTCAATTCAAGTCTAATGAACTTTGAACTTTCAAATTCTATATCTTGTATCGAAATACATCAAATCAATCCGGAATGACTTCAAATTTTGCACACAAATTATAAATGACATAACGAAGCTACTCCAATTTCCAGAATCGAATTCCGATCTCGATATCAAAAAGTCAACCCCCGGTCAAACTTCCCAAAAATTTAACTTTTGGCATTTCAAGCCTAATTCCACTACGGACGTCCAAATAATTTTCCGTACACGCTCCTAAGACCAAAATTACCATACGGAGTTATTGGAGTTATCAGAATTAAATTTCGAGGTCGTTTACACATAAGTCAATATCCAGTCAACTTTTCCAACTTAAGTTTTCAATTATGAGACTAAGTGCTCAATTCACTCCGAAATCCTTCTGGACCTGAACCAACTAACCTAATAAGTCATAAATCAATTGTAAGGCATAAATTGAGAAGTAAATTGGGGAACGGGATTATAATACTCAAAACGACCGACTGGGTCGTTACATATGCACTCTAGGTGTTTGACAAAATGCCTAAATGACCAAAAATCTGGAAATTTATTACTAATATTGGTGCAATTGTGTTTCATTGTTGTAGATTGAAATTTATTTTGTGTGGTGGATGATCATTGTGTTGCTAACGGGCCAATTTCAAATTTGAGCCGTCCGAAAGTAGCTTCACTCGCGAAGATCATTTAAAGCATTGACTTAGTTTCGTCGAGGTAAGTGTCTTACTTAACCTCGAGTGGGGGAATTACCCCTTAGGCATCGAGTCTTATGTGCCATTTGTGAAATGTGAAAAGCCATGTATGCGAGGTGACGAGTACGTACTCGGGCTTATATGTGCAAAATTCATTGAATTAAATCATCTATTTGCCATGCCTAAATCCTGGTGGTTGAATTTATTGTTACATGACAATTTGATATGATTGTTACTCGATCATTTATGTAATTCCGTGAGTTTGTTGGTTGATCATTCTTGGAATTTAATTTCATTATGGATTTTTTCTCTGTAAAAAATTAATTAAATGAGTTTAAGAAGAAGTGTTTGTATAATTATTGAGAATTTGGATTAATAAAGGTTTTGCTTTATGCTGAGTAATTTCTATCTCTATTGATTGTTTTTGGGGTGTTATATACATTGTGTGGAGCCTTGGGATATTTGTTGTGAAATTAATTAATTTTGTTATATTTTTGGAATTGGTTGTGGCCATTGGACAAATCGTGATACGAATTGATTTTGTATGTTGCCGCGATAATATTCTGTGTAAATTGTTGTGTTATTTGAGTTATTATTTTGAGGATATAAGGGTGGCATTTCACCGTTGATATTATGTGGGTATAAAGGTGGCATTTCACTATTGTTGTATTTATTGGAAAATTATCTGGGAGGAGCGATAATGGTGGCTATAGGAGCGATAAGGGTGGCAATAGGAGCGATAAGGGTGGCTATATGAGCGATAAGGGTGGCTATAGGAGAGATAAGGATGGCTATTATCAGGGACGATATGTGATGATGTAGAGTTGTGGTGTTGGTGATTTTCATGTGATGTTGTGATTTTCTTGTGTTCATTTTATACTTGGTGCAATTTGTCTTATTGTTGGTAAATTGATAACAATCTGATTTATGTTGAAATTGAGAATATGTGGCTATTGTCAGGCGGATTATAAAATATAATGTGGGCACGAGGTGCCGTGAGTAAATAATAAAGATATTGGCACGTGAATTGTCCGTGCAGTTGTGATATCAAATGTGGGCACGAGGTGCTGTGATTAAATGATAATAATATTGGCACGTGAACAGTCCGTGCAGTTGTGATATGAAAAGTGGGCACGAGGTGCAAGGAAAATATGATGATTTAATTATGGGCATGAAGTGCTGTGAAAATATGAAAATGGGATGAGACCCGTATTTTTATGATTATGAAATGAGGTGTCACATGGTGACTTTTTAATTGAAAAAATTATATTCAAAATATTTATTTGGAAGAATTTTTATTCAAAAAGAATTATATGAAAGAATTGTATTTGAAAGATATTTATTTGAGAAAATTATATTTGAAGAGATTTAGTGAAAGAATTTTGTATATGAAAGATATTTATTTGAAGAAATTATATTTGAAAAAGAGTTTTATTCGTAAGAATTATATGCGAAAGATATTTAATTGAAGAACTTGATTTAACTTAGTATAATTGTATTTATCAATTGTTGAGCGATATTAATGGTGATTTTATTGTCTTACTATGCATATCACTGATTGTTTTATGTGGCCCTTATTGTTATTAGTTTCCTATTATTTTGTATATTATATTGCACAGGTTATTAGACTAGTGAGTGTCTTGACTGTACCTCGTCTCTACTTTACTGAGGTTAGTCTTGATACTTATTGGGTACCGATCGTGGTGTACTCATACTACACTTTTGTACATTTTTGTCTAGAGCCGGGTATTGGAGATATCGGACCTGAGCAGAGTTAAAGCGAGATCGTAAGGATTCAAGGTAGAGTTACTTGGTCGTCGCATTCCCTTGGAGTCTTTTCATTTCATTGTACTGTTAATTTTTAATCAAACAGTATTGTATATTCGGTTCTCGTGATCATTCCATGTATTCAGTTAGAGTTCGTGACTCAGTACTACTAGTCTTGGGAGGTTGTATATTGTAATTATTTCCGTTGTTGGTTTATATTTAAAAAATGGCTTCAAAATGTGATTGAAATCGGCTTACCTAGTCTTAAAGACTAGGTGCCATCACGACGCCTGTGGTGAAATTTTTGGGTCGTGACACAACGTATCTAAAAGAACACATCATTCTTCAAAATCACCAACATAACATACTATTAATGCATTGAGAAAATAGAAACAGTTGAATTTGAGGGGGGGGGGGGGATGATATTATGTGATATATTTTCTTAAATAGCAATTAACACAATCTTTGGATGATGCCTTCACAAAATCGAAATTCTGCTTTGTACAATTCCTTTTTGATATCAAATTTTGAGCTTTTTCAATTTTCTTTTTTATATTATCAATCAATTAACATACCGCTACATTAAATCCAAGAAAATAAGAAGATAACTAATTGTATTAAATGAACAGTTAAACTAAAGTACTATCAAAGTAGTTGATCACTATGTTGTCTTGACCACAACAATTAAAACCTTTAGTGAACATGTCAAACTTGAAAAGATAGAAGCATGGCAAAGAGTAGATAATTAATGTAATAAATATCATAGTATTCATCATAGTTAGATAGTAAATCGAGGTAATAAATATAAATTAACGTAATAATTTTATGTAAAAAAATACTAACTTTATACTTATTATTTTAATGAATACAATAGTTTATCTTAAAACAATCAATAGTAAGACGTGTTATATGAAAGTTGGTGCAAATAAACACACAAAAGAGAAGGAGAAGAAGTACAAAAACATACCTCAAAAAGTTTATCACAGTTTGTTGATATCGAACAATATAATAACCTAAAATTAGAAATACACATTACTAAAAATTAATAAAAAAGGGAAGTGCAAGATAACATACCTACTTTCTAAGACAAACAATGGCAAAATAGTTGAAACCACAATGGATTTTTTGTTCAGCAATTTGGGAGTTATTGTTTATTTATAAAAGTTGCGTGGAATGTGTTTTCTAGATGAAATCAAATTGTACTTGCAAACCTAAATGATTTTCAAGAAGACTTAGAGCCCGTTTGGACATAAGAAATTTTTTTCTTTTGTTTTTCAAAATATTTTTACTTTTTTTTCGAAATCAACGTTTGTTCATAAAATTTTTAATTTTTACTTGAAAATGCATTTTAGAATTTTTCGAAATTTTGAAAAATTCTAAAAAGCTGTTTTCAAAATTTTCACTCAGATTACTCACAAAACTTCAAAAACAACTCAAAATTATATTCATGTCCAAACACAACTCTAATTTTCAAATACCATTCACTTGAAAAAAAATTTCACTCCTTTTTTAAATTTTACAATTCTTATGTCCAAACGCCCACTTAAATTACCTGATAATTAATGACTCAAACAGTTTTGGACAGATGCCACGTGGGCTAGGGGAGAAAGCTTTTCTGGTGTTGATATCTTATGATTAAAATTAACAATGTTTTAGTTGAGATCAAATTATCTATAAAGAAGGAATCCTTAACTAAATTCAATTCTAAAAACTATCACCCAAGTAGCTTTTTAGTATTTCAATTTTTGAGTTGAATTCTAAGTCCTGAATATTAGAAGAACTTTTAAATATTATAATTTTACCCGGTACGTTATTTGTTTGTTTAAAAGATAATATTTAGCCTTTTAAGGTTATAAAAGTCCGTCAATATTTTGGGGATATTTTGGCCGTTCAACATTTAGCCTAAAATATTCGTGCTTTTATAATAATATAGATACTTTTCTGTAATGACCCAACCGGTCATTTTAACTTTTAGAACCCCGTTCCCTAAAATAAAACTTTCCGTAGGTGCTTGTAATAATTTATGACTTGCGGGGATAATTGATTCGGGATTTGAAAGTGTTTGAGGTGAAACCGGAACACTTGGTTCCTTAAGTTGGCCTTAAAGTGCTAAGTTTGACTTCGGTCAACATTTTGAGAAAACGACCCCGGAATAGAATTTTGATAATTCCAACAGCTCCGTATGGTGATTTTGGACTTAGGAGCGTGATCGGAATTTTATTTGGAAGTCCGTAGTGAAATTAGGCTTGAAATAGCTAAAAAAAGGAATTTAAAGTTTGAAAGTTTAACCGTGTAGTTGACTTTTTGATATCGGAGTCGGAATCCAGTTCCGAAAATTTTCATAGCTCCATTATGTAATTTATGACTTGTGTGTAAAATTTGAGGTCAATCGGAGTTGATTTGATGGGTTCCGACATCGAATGTAGAAGTTGAAAACTCTTAGTTTCATTAAGCTTGAATTGGGGTATGATTCATGGTTTTAGCGTTGTTTGATGTGATTTAGAGGTTCGACTAAGTTCGTATGATATTTTAGGACTTGTTGGTATATTTGGTTGAGGTCCCGAGGGCCTCGGGTGAGTTTTGGATGGTTAACGGATCAAAAATTTGAGTTAAAAAGTTGCTGCAATTTTTCCTCTTCTGTTGGACATTCTGGGTTGTGATCGAGCCTAGATACCGAGCCAGATATTGAGTCCAGGGTTGACGAGGTACAGGCTCGAGCTAGAGTATCGAAGCCATGATCGAAGGTCCAACTCGAGGGCCATGATCGAAGGTCCAGCTCGAGGGCCAGGATCGAGACCCAAGATCGAGGGTCACGAACGAAGGCTTAAGCTCGATGACATGATTGAGGCTATGATCGAAGTCCCAACCTCGATACCCTGATCGAGGCCATGACCGAGTTCCAGGCTCGAGCCTGTGATCGAAGTCGCGATCGAAGGCAAGGCTCGAGGGCATGATCGAAGGTATGGCTCGAGGGCTAGGATCGTGACCCAAGCTCGATGCCCTGATCAAAGGCACAACCTTGATGCCCTGATCGAAGGCACATGTTCGATACCGCGATCGAGACCCAGTTCGAGGACCAGTTCCGAAGGCTGCTGAGCAGTTTTATAAAAAGAGGGCATTCGTCCCATTTGCCATTTTTGACGAACTTGAGCTTGAGTAGAGACGACTTTTGGCAGATTTTCAAGGGAAAAATATTGGGGTAAGTGATTCTAACTCGAATTTGGTCTACATATACAAGTGTATCATTATTTTTCACAATTTAATTAGTGTTTTGAGATTTGAGATTTGAAAAAGTTTAGAAATCTCATAGAAACGAAATTTTGAGATTTCGGTATCGATTCGGAGTTGGATTTGAGTGAAACTGGTATGGTTGGATTCGTAATTGAATGGGTTATCGGATTTCATAACTTTCACCGGATTTCGAGATGTGGGCCCCGCGGGCGAATTTTTAATTAATTTCGGATCTTTTCTTTAAAATGTAGTATTTTCTTATAGAATTAATTCCTATAATATTTAGTGATTGTATCGAATTATTTTGGCTAGATTCGAGCCAGACGGAGTTGGATAATCATGGAAAAGGCCTTATAGTGGATTAAATTGGAGCAAGACGAGATAAGTCTCTTGTCTAATCTTGTAAGGGAGAAATTACCTCATAGGTGATTAAGATTAAATAATTGTTGCTAATTGTGGGGGGCTACGTACGCACGAGGTGAAGAGAGTCCGTGCGTAGCTACTATTAATGCTAAAGTCCGGGTAGTTTAGGACTCAAAGCATGTATTACTTGTGTAAATTGTATTCTTTGATTAATTAATATTAATTAATATATATGAATATATTGTGAATTATTTGATAAAGATATTAAAGGATGGAAATCTCATAGGCTTGATTTCTATTTAAATCAATTAATTGTCAAAAGAAATTGTTCTCCTCCCAAATTTATCTTATAATAAACATACTGTCCTTCCGGAGGCACATAAGAAAATGTCCTCCTTTCTTGTGGAGCAGGCCGAACGCATCGGCAGGATAGATGCATCTATGGATCGCGCCGCACGTCCCTCGGCAGTGTACACGACACTCTGGATCGGGCCGTACGTCCTCGGCAGAAATCGTGCTTAATAATAATAATAATTACACGATGCTTTAATAATTTATTTCAGCTTGTGAAGCTAATTAGTAAATTGGAAAATCTTCGGAATTTAATGAACTATTATTCTTGCTTGTTAAGGAATTAATTGTTACTCCTGTAAATGAGATTTAATTGATAAATTAGAATTTATTTGAATTAAAGGAATTTAATTAATATATTGAGAATTGATACATTTGAAGGAATTTGATTAAATCACGCTGATTTAAATATTCTAGTTATATTTTAGTTATTATTATTGACCCATAGTGAGTGTCAAAGTCGGTCATCTCGTCTCTACCACTTCGAGATTAGGCTTGATACTTACTGGGTACACGTTGTTTACGTACTCATACTACACTTGCTGAACTTTTTGTGCAGGATCTGAGATAGGTACTAGTGGAGGACCTATCATCACATACCCACGTCATCCCGAGGCATAGTGGTGAGCTGCCTTTCTGAGCCGTTCTGCAGCTATCAGTGTCTCTTCTTATATTTATATTCTGTCTATTTCATTTCAGACAGTATTTAGAATTTTGTATAATCTACTAGATGCTCATGCACTTGTGACACCAGGTCTTGGCACACACACATTGGTAGAAGTTGGTATTTTATTATTTTCTTGGAATACAAATTTAACCAATGTACGTATGACTTATTAGTTGGTTTGTCTAGCTGTAGTGTTGGGCGCCATCACGACCTATAGGTAAAATTGGGTCGTGACAACATGGTATCAGAGCACTAGGTTCATGTAGGTCTCACAAGTTATGAGCAGACCTAATAGAGTCTTGCGGATCGGTACGGAGACGTCTGTACTTATCTTCGAGAGGCTATATGGTGTTAGGAAACTACCTTTCTTCATATTCCATCATGCAATTGATGTAGTACTAAATATCCTTCTCTTATTTTCTCATAGATGGTGAGAACACGCTCTAATGAGATTCTAGACCAGGGAAGAGCTACTCCCCCAGTTGCTAGAGGCCGAGGGAGGGCTCCAACCCGTGGTAGAGGGCGAGGACGTCCCAGGACTATTCCGATTATGCCGCCAGTGGATCCAGTAGAGAATCCTATTATTGAGGAGCAGGGTGAGGTGCATGTGGCAGAGCCAGCTCCTGTGGACTTCACATCTGCACCGGGATTTCAGGATGTCATGGGTCGTATGCTGCAATTCATGGATAATATGACTCAGGTCGCTTTATTTCCGGCAGACCCAGCCACATCTCAGGTGGGCGGGGGAGCACAGACCCCTACCGCGCAGGCTCATGGACAAGCAACTGCTGTATATCAGACCCAGGGTGCACTACCCATGGGTGGAGTCCAGCCAGTGGCAACAGCTACACCTGAGCCCAGGCCAGCTGTAGCCGCCGATCCTCAGAAACTATAGGATAAATGGACTAGGCTACATCTTCCTATCTTCGGGGGTGAGCGACATGAGGATCCACAGAATTTCATTGATCGTTGCAAGGATAGACTATACAACATGAGGATATTGGAATCCCATGGGGTTGATTTCGCTACTTTTCAGCTAGAAGGTAGAGCCCGTAGATGGTGGCAGTCTTATGCTCTTCGCAGACCAGCAGATTCTCCTCCCATGACTTGAGACAGGTTCACCCGTATCTTCTTGGACGGGTATATTCCACCCTCCCAGAGGGAAGAGTTGCGGTTTCAGTTTGAGCAGCTCCAGCAGGGTCAGATGTCAGTGACTGATTATAAGGCGAGGTTTTCTGAATTATCTCGCCATGCACTAATGATACTCCCTACTGAGGCAGAGAGAGTGCGAAGGTTTGTAGCCGATTTACATACTGGTATTCAGGCCACTATGGCTCGAGAGGTTGAGATGGGTACTTCTTATGAGCGAGTTGTGGAGATAGCCTGGAGGATTGAGGGTGTACATCAGCGGAGCCGAGAGCAGATTTTGAGAGATAAGCGATTCAGGTACTCTGGAGAGTTCAGAGGTGCTCCGTTCGGGGGCAGAGGTCAGTTCGTGAGGGGACAGTCCAGCAGACCCCCATATCCAACACCACCACCTCCTCGAGGTACTCCAGTGCGACCTTATCTCAGTGCTATCCTAGAGAGTTCTTACCGCCCACCAGCTATTCAGGGTCCTTCCAGTGGGTATTCAGGTCCCCAGGGCCAGACACTTAGTCAGCAACCCATCGCACTGAAGAGTTGTTACGAGTACGGGGATCCCAGTCACATGCGGAGGTTTTGCCCCAGGCTTTGAGGTAGACCAGTACAGCAGGGTCAGCAGCCTATGCTTACCGGACCAGTTGCTCCACCAGTAGTCCGACCACCAGAGGTAGAGGACAGGTGGGTAGGGGCCGTCCTAGAGGTGGAGGTCAGCCAGGCGGAGGCCAGACAGTTGGCGCTCTAGCTCGGTTCTATGCTTTTCCGGCAAGACCAGATGTAGAGGCCTCAGATGCTGTGATTACAGGTATTATTTCTGTTTGTGGCAAAGATGCCTCAGTATTATTTGATCCAGGATCTACGTATTCATAGGTGTCATCTCTATTTGCTCCATTCCTAGGTGTTTCTCGTGAGTCCTTGAGTACTCCTGTATATGTGTCCACTCCTGTGGGCGATTCTGTTGTCATGAACTGGATCTACCGGTCCTGTATTATTACATTCTGTGGTTATGAAACTAGAGCACATCTCCTATTTCTTGAGATGACCGATTTTGAAATTATTCTGGGTATGGACTGGTTATCTCCATATCATGCTATTCTAGATTGTCATGCCAAGACTATTACCTTGGCTATTCCAGCATTGCCTAAGCTGGAGTGGAAGGGTTTGCCTGTTAGTTCATTTAATCGAGTTATTTCTTTTATAAAGGCTCAACACATGGTTGAGAAGGGTTGTTTGGCTTATCTAGCCTATGTTCGGGATACTACTACAGAGACTCCTGCTATTGATTCAGTGCCTGTAGTTCGGGAGTTTCCCGATGTATTTTCGTCAGATCTTCCAGGTATGCCACCTGATCGTGATATTGATTTCTGTATTGACTTAGCTTCAGATACCCAGCCTATATCTATCCCACCGTATCGCATGGCTCTGAAAGAATTGAAAGAATTGAAAGAACAACTTGAAGAGTTACTAGCCAAAGGGTTTGTCAGACCGAGTGTATCGCCTTGGGGTGCACGGGTATTATTTGTGAAAAAGAAGGATGGAACAATGCGGATGTGTATTGATTATCGCTAATTGAACAAAGTCACTATTAAGAACAAGTACCCGTTGCCACGTATTGATGATCTATTTGACCAGTTGCAGGGTGCTAGGGTATTCTCTAAGATCGACTTGAGGTCGGGGTACCATCAGTTGAAGATTCGGGATTCGGATGTTCCGAAGACTGCTTTCCGTACTAGATATGGTCATTATGAGTTTCTGGTAATGTCTTTTGGTTTAACTAATGCACCAGCAGCATTTATGGATCTGATGAACAGGGTATTCAGGCCATATATTGACTCATTTTTCATTGTCTTCATTGATGACATTTTGATCTACTCACGTAGTAAGGAGGAGCATGAGCAGCATATGAGAGTAGTGCTTCAGACATTGCGGGAACAAAAGCTATATGCTAAGTTCTCTAAATGTGAGTTTTGGCTAGAGTCTGTAGCATTTTTGGGACATATTGTGTCGGGTGAAGGTATTAAGGTTGATCCCAAAAAGATTGAGGCAGTTCAAAATTGGCATTGTCCCACTTTGGCGACTGAGATCAGGAGTTTTCTGGGTTTGGCAGGTTATTATCGTCGGTTCGTGGAAGGTTTTTCTTCTATTGCATCACCTTTGACCAAATTAACCCAGAATAGTGCTCCATTCCAATGGTCTGATGATTGTGAGGTGAGCTTTCAGAAGCTCAAGACATCATTGACTACAGCACTAGTGTTAGTGTTGCCTTCCAGTTCGGGGATGTATACAGTGTATTGCGACACTTCGCGCGTTGGCTTGGGTTGTGTATTGATGCAGGAAGGGCAAGTTATTGCATATGCTTCACGTCAGCTGAAGCCCCACGAAAAGAATTATCCGGTACATGATTTGGAGTTAGCTGCAATTGTTCACGCTGTTAAGATTTGGAGGCATTATCTTTATGGGGTGTCTTGTGAAGTTTACACTGATCATCGTAGTTTGCAGCATTTGTTCAAGCAAAGGGATCTAAATTTGAGGCAGTGTAGATGGCTGGAGTTACTAAAAGATTATGATATTACTATCCTGTATCATCTGGGCAAAGCAAATGTGGTTGCAGATGCCTTGAGCAGAAAGGCGGAGAGTATGGGTAGTTTGGCTTTCATTTCAGCAGAGGAAACACCATTAGCCTCAGATATTCAGTCTTTGGCTAACAAACTTGTGAGGCTGGATATTGCAGAGCCCAGCCGAGTTCTTGCATGTGTTGTGGCCCGATCTTCACTATTTGAACAGGTCAAGGCTCGCCAGTATGATGACCCACACCTGGTGGTTCTTCGTGAAACGGTACTACGAGGTGGTGCCAAGGAAGTCACTATTGGTACAGATGGTGTTCTACGACTCCACGATCGTCTGTGTGTTCCTAATGTGGGTGAACTGAGGAAAAAGATCCTGGAGGAGGCACACAGTTCTCGATATTCTATTCATCCAGGTGCTACGAAGATGTATCGTGACTTGAGGCAACATTATTGGTGGCGACGAATGAAAAAAGACACAGTTGAGTATGTAGCTCGGTGTCTAAATTGCCAGCAAGTTAAATATGAGCACCAGAGGCCAGGTGGCCTACTTCAGCAGATGACCATACCAAAGTGGAAATGGGAACGAATTACTATGGATTTTGTAGTTGGGTTGCCGCGGACCTTGAGGAAGTTTGATGCAGTTTGGGTGATTATTGACAGGTTGACCAAGTCGGCATATTTTATTCCTGTTGTGACTACGTATACTTCAGAGAGGTTGGCCCAGATTTATATTCAGGAGATAGTTCGGTTGCACGGTGTGCCAATTTCCATCATATCAGATAGAGGCACTCAGTTTACTTCACATTTCTGGAGAGCAGTACAGAGTGAGTTGGGGACCCGTGTAGAGCTCAGCACAGCCTTTCATCCGTAGACCGATGGACAGTCAGAGAGGACAATTCAAATTTTGGAGGATATGCTCAGGGCATGTGTGATTGACTTTGGAGGTTAGTGAGATCGTTTCCTGCCTTTGGCCGAGTTTGCTTATAATAACAGTTACCAATCCAACATCGAGATGGCTCCATTCGAGGCTTTATATGGTCGGCGATGTCGTTCACCTATCGGATGGTTTGAGCCAGGTGAGGCTAAGTTATATGGTACTTATTTGGTAAGGGATGCTTTGGAAAAGGTAAAGTTGATTCAGGAGCGACTTCGTACAGCATAGTCCAGACAAAAGAGTTACGCGGATCAGAAAGCGCGTGATATATCATTTATGGTAGGTGAAAAAGTTCTCTTGAAGGTTTCGCCAATGAAGGGAATTATGAGATTCGGGAAGAAGGGCAAGTTGAGCCCAAGGTTTATAGGCCCATTTAAGGTGTTGAAACGAGTTGGAGAGGTTGTTTATGAGCTTGCCTTGCCTCCCAGCCTATCGGGAGTTCATATGGTTTTTCACGTATCTATGCTCCGAAAGTATCATGCCGACCTATCACATGTCTTAGACTTCAGCACAGTTCATTTAGATAATAGCTTGGGTTATGAAGAGGAGCCAATTGCCATTGTTGATAAACAGGTTCGCCAGTTGAGATCCAAGAGGATTTCTGCAGTAAAAGTCCAGTGGAGGGGCCAACCAGTCGAAGAAGTGACTTGGGAGACCGAGGAAAACATGCGGAGCAGATATCCAGACTTATTCAGCACTTCAGGTATAATTCTAAACCCGTTCGAGGACGAACGTTTGTTTAAGAGGTGGAGAATGTAATGACCCAAGCGGTCATTTTAACTTTTAGAACCCCGTTACCTAAAATAAAACTTTTTGTAGGTGCTTGTAATGATTTATGACTTGCGGGGATGGTTGGTTCAGGATTTGGAAGTGTTTGAGGTGAAACCGGAACACTTGGTTCCTTAAGTTGGCCTTAAAGTGCTAAGTTTGACTTTGGTCAACATTTTGAGAAAACGACTCTGGAATAGAATTTTGATGATTCCAACAGCTCCGTATGATAATTTTGGACTTAGGAGCATGATCGAAATTTTATTTAGAATTCCGTAGTGAAATTAGGCTTGAAATGGCTTTAAAAAAAAGGAATTTAAAGTTTGAAAGTTTGACCGGGGAGTTGACTTTTTAATATCGGAGTCGGAATCTAGTTCCAAAAATTTTCATAGCTCCATTATGTAATTTATGACTTGTGTGTAAAATTTGAGGTCAATCGGAGTTGATTTGATGGGTTCCGACATCGAATGTAGAAGTTGAAAACTCTTAGTTTCATTAAGCTTGAATTGGGTTATGATTCATGGTTTTAGCGTTGTTTGATGTGATTTAGAGGTTCGATTAAGTTCGTATGATATTTTAGGAATTGTTGTTATATTTGGTTGAGGTCCCGAGGGCCTCGGGTGAGTTTCAGATGGTTAACGGATCAAAAATTTGAGTTAAAAAGCTGCTGCAATTTTTCCTCTTCTGTTGGACATTCTGGGCTGTGATCGAGCCCAGATACTGAGCCAGATATCGAGCCGAGGGTTGACGAGGTACAGGCTCGAGCTAGAGTATCGAAGCCATGATCGAAGGTCCAACTCGAGGGCCATGATCGAAGGTCCAACTCGAGGGCCATGATCGAAGGTCCATCGAGGGCCAGGATCGAGACCCAAGATCAAGGGTCACGATCGAAGGCTCAAGATCGATGACATGATTGAGGCTATGATCGAAGTCCCAACCTCGATACCCTGATCGAGGCCATGACCGAGGTCCAGGCTCGAGCCTGTGATCGAAGTCGCGATCAAAGGCAAGGCTCGAGGGCATGATCGAAGGTATGGCTCGAGGGCTAGGATCGAGACCCAAGCTCGATGCCATGATCGATACCGCGATCGAGGCCCAGTTCGAGGACTAGTTCCGAAGGCTGCTGAGCAGTTTTATAAAAAGAGGGCATTCGTCTCATTTGCCATTTTTGACGAACTTAAGCTTGAGTAGAGACGACTTTTGGCAGATTTTCAAGGAAAAATATTGGGGTAAGTGATTCTAACTCGGATTTGGACTACATATACAAGTGTATCATTGTTTTTCACAATTTAATTAGTGTTTTGAGATTTGAGATTTGAGATTTGGAAAAGTTTAGAAATCTATAGAAACGAAATTTTGAGATTTCGGTATCGGTTCGGAGTCGGATTTGAGTGAAACTGGTATGGTTGGATTTGTAATTGAATTGGTTTTCGAATTTCATAACTTTCACCGGATTCCGAGATGTGGGCCCCGCGGGCAAAATTTTAATTAATTTCGGATCTTTTCTTTAAAATATAGTATTTTCTTATAGAATTGATTCCTATAATATTTAATGATTTTATCGAATTATTTTGGCTAGATTCGAACTAGACGGAGTTGGATAATCGTGGAAAAGGCCTTATAGTGGATTAAATTGGAGCAAGACGAGGTAAGTCTCTTGTCTAATCTTGTGAGGGGGAAATTACCTCATAGGTGATTAAGATTAAATAATTGTTGCTAATTGTGGGAGGCTACGTATGCACGAGGTGACGAGAGTCCGTGCGTAGCTACTATTAATGCTAAAGTCCGGATAGTTTAGGACTCAAAGCATGTATTACTTGTGTAAATTGTATTCTTTGATTAATTAATATTAATTGATATATATGAATATATTGTGAATTGTTTGATAAAGATATTAAAGGATGAAAATCTCATAGGCTTGATTTCTATTTAAATCAATTAATTGTCAAAAGAAATTGTTCTCCTCCCAAATTTATCTTATAATAAACATACTGTCCTTCCGGAGGCACATAAGAAAATGTCCTCCTTTCTTGTGGAGCGGGCCGAATGCCTCGGCAGGATAGATGCATCTATGGATCGCGCCGCACGTCCCTCGGCAGTGTACACGACACTCTGGATCGGGTCGTACGTCCTCGGCATAAATCGTGCTTAATAATAATAATAATTACACGATGCTTTAATAATTTATTTCAGCTTGTGAAGCTAATTAGTAAATTGGAAAATCTTCATAATTTAATGAACTATTATTCTTGCTTGTTAAGGAATTAATTGTTACTCCTGTAAATGAGATTTAATTGATAAATTAGAATTTATTTGAATTGAAGGAATTTAATTAATATATTGAGAATTGATACGTTTGAAGGAATTTGATTAAATCACGCTAATTTAAATATTCTAGTTATATTTTAGTTATTATTATTGACCCATAGTGAGTGTCAAAGTCGGTCATCTCATCTCTACCACTTCGAGATTAGGCTTGATACTTACTGGGTACACGTTGTTTACGTACTCATACTACACTTGCTGCACTTTTTGTGCAGGATCTGAGACAGGTACTAGTGGAGGACCTATCATCACATACCCACGTCATCCCAAGGCATACTGGTGAGCTGCATTTCTGAGCTGTTCTGCATCTATTAGTGTCTCTTCTTATATTTATATTCTGTCTATTTCATTTCAGACAGTATTTGGAGTTTTGTATAATCTACTAGATGCTTATGCACTTGTGACACCAGGTCTTGGCACACACACATTGGTAGAAGTTGGTATTTTATTATTTTCTTGGAATAAAAGTTTAACCAATATACATATGACTTATTAGTTGGCTTTCCTAGATGTAGTGTTGGGCGCCATCACGACCTATAGGTGAAATTGGGTCGTGACATTTTCTTTCCCCTCGGGCCCAATTTGCCATATTTGTTAGAGAAATCATGTGTATAGGCAGCACAACCCAAAGGTCTTAATACACTCAGGTCGGGTTGTCTTCCAGTCCATAACTCATATGGAGAAGTAGTAAGTGATTTTGTAGGCACTCGGTTAAGTACAAAGGTGGCAGTAAGCAACGCATCACCCCAATAACTAATTGGGAGGTTAGCTTGTGCCATCATTGACCTAACCATTTCTAGGAGCGTTATGTTTCTTCTCTCTGCAACACCATTTTATTGTGGAGTATTTGGGATAGTCAACTAATGAACTATTCCCTTTCACCACATAAATTATTAAACCGGGTTGATAGGTATTCACGACCACGGTCAGTTCGAAGAGCTTTATCTTCTTGTCTAATTGATTTTCCACTAAGCTCATATAGCATTTGAAGCAACTTATTGCTTCTGATTTGTGGGAAATTAAATAGACTTAACTGAAACGGGTAAATGTAACGACCCGACCTGTCGTTTTGAGAGTTATAGCCCTGTTTTCTCCATTTCTGTTTCTTTTGTGCTTTACAGTTGTATTATGTCTCACCGGGTTGGTTGGTTTGGGTCCAAAGTGGTTTGGGAGTGAATTGAGACATTTAGTCTCTTAATTGGAAGCTTAAGTTGGAAAAGTCGATCGAATGTCGACTTGTGGGAAACGACCTCGGATTTGAATTTTTATGATATTGTTAGCTCCGTTAGGTGATTTTGGACTAGGAGCGTGTCCGGAATGTGATTTGGAGGTATGTAGTAGAATTAGGCTTGAATTAGGTCTGTAGTAGAATTAGGCGCAGGTATGAGTTTGGACCGCATGTGCGATGTAGTTCCCGCACCCGCGAAGAGCGCAGATGCGATCACTTGATCGCAGGAGAGGAGGCAGTGTTTTAATGATTTTTTCACAGAAGCGTGGCTTTGCCCGCAGATGCGAAAATGGAGCTGCATGTGTGAGAAGTTTGGGCAGAACCTATAAATAGAAGACTTCGAGATTTTTCACCATTTTCATCATTTTTGAGATCAGATTTGGGGATTTTGAGAGAGATTTCGGAGTAATCACTGAGGTAAGTTCCTTATGCCTATTTATCTTCAATAATGGTGTTTCTCCACTGATGTTTACACCTAGTTGGGGAGTGTTTGAGGTGAGATTTGGGAGATTAGGGCTTGGGAAGTGGGGAGTGAATTTTGGGGTTTTGTAGGGGCAATTGAGGTCGGATTTTGATAACTTTGGTATGGTTAGACTCGTGAGTGCATGGGCTTTTAGGTTTTGTGACTTTCGTCGCGTTTCGAGACGTGGGGACGGGTTGAGCCGATTTCGGATTTTAGACTATATTTTAGTAGTTTTCTTGTGGAATTGATCCTTTTAGCCAATATTGATTATCTCGTACTGTTTGTGGCTAGATTCAGGGCATTTGGAGGCCGAATCGAGAGGCAAAGGCATTTCAGAGTAGGATTTCTGCGCGATTGAGGTAAGTAACAGTCTTAAATCTGGTTTTGACGGTATGAAACCCCGAGAATTGGTATGATGTGAATATTTGGAGGTGACGCACATGCTAGGTGACGGACGTGTGAGTGTGAACCATGAGGGATTATGACTTGGTCCGTCCCGTGAGACTGTAAAGTCGAATAGCCATTGTTATTACTTGTTTTTCCTTGTCTTTGAGCAATTGACTACCTTTCATGTTAGAAACCATATGTAGGCTATATGATATCACTGTTGGGACCCGCAACTGTTGTATACTTGTTGAATTGACTGCTAATTATTGTGTTGTACTCAGTCATAGTCTTACTTGTGTGTTATATCTCTGTTCCCTCTCATTTCTTGTTGATACTTGTTATATTCTCTATTTGGGCTACTTATTATGATATTCTATGAGACCGAGAGGCTGGAGAAGTTAGTGACTGAGTGTCGAGCTGCGAGTTGTGAGGTATATGGATCGGGTTGCACGCCGCAACAAGCCTTCGGGCTATATATATATTATTAGATCGGGTTGCATGCCGCAACAATATTGGATCGGGTTATACTCCACAATAATATTGGATCGGGTTGCACGCCGCAACAATATTGGATCAGGTTACATGCCACAACAATATTGGATTAGGTTTCGTGCTGCAACAATATTAGATCAGTCTGCACGCTGCAACAATATAGCGCTTGGGCTGAAAGAGCCCCTTCGGAGTTTGTACACCCCTAGTGACCGCAGGTACCTATTGAGAGTGTGTATTGAGGGTTGAGGGCGGAGAGTATGAGTTGTTGAGATGAGTTGAGTGACTGCTGCCTTGAGAGGCTGTACTTGCTTTTATTTATTGTTGCACTTAGTTGTTATCTATTGTTGTTGTGAAATTTCTGAAAGATTCATATTTGTTTTACTTGAGCTCGAACTGATTTGACTTATACCACCGGATTTGAAAGCATGTTCACTCTTTACTGAAAACTTTTGAAATGATCTGTATTTTTTTATAGCTCGTTACTGCTTCTCAGTTCCTTATTTAATTTTGTTACTTGTTGAGTTGGTTGTACTCATGCTACACTCTGCACTTCATGTGGAGATCCAGGTGTGTACGGTTCTGGTGGTCACTGAGTTCGTGAGCTAATTATCAGAGACTTACGAGGTAGCTGCCGACATACGCAGTCATTGTTTCTCCTTTCTTATTATCTTTTCTCTCTTGTATTGGCATTTGGCACAGACTGTAGTAGACTCTGTTTCTAGATTGTTTGTTAGATGCTCATGACTTAGTGACTCCCCGATGTCGGGCTATCATTCCACACTTGTGTTTTGGGTTTTTACCCCATTATTATGTAAACCTTCAGTTAGTTTAATTGCTTTAGCTCACTTTTGTTATATATTGAAAGAATATTGAGAATGTCTGCTTGCCTAGTTCCACGATAGGCGCCATCATGACTAGTTAGGTATTTGGGTCGTGACAAGTTGGTATCAGAGCCTCGGTTACATAGGTCTCACGAGTCATGAGCAGGTTTAGTAGAGCCTTGTGGATCAGTACGGAGACGTCTGTACTTATCTTTGAGAGGCTGCAGAACCCTTAGGAAACTCCACATTCTTGAATTCTTGTCGTGTGAATCTGTTGATTCTAGTAACTAAACATCTGTTGTTTAATTCTCTCACAGATGGTGCGGACTCGTACTAATGGACAGGATGGACAGCCACCAGTACCACCAACCAGGGCTATGAGAGGCCGAGGTCGCGGTAGAGGCCGCGGTAGGGGGAGAGGTGCAGCCCATACAGTAGTTGGGGGACTGGGGCAGTACCTGCAGATCCACTAGTTGCCCCATATCAGGACCAGATTCCAATTGTTGATGCACCAGCTTAGGCACCACCTGTGCCCATCGTGATTCCGGGCCTTCAGGATGTCTTAGCTCAGATTCTGACCGTGTGCACTGGCCTTGCTCAGGCGGTCTCTGTTTCGATGGCAGCAACCACTTCTCAGGCCGGGGGAGGCACTCAGACTCCCGGCGCCCGCACACCTGAGCAGGTAGTACATTGTCTCCAAACACCGGGGGCACCACCAGCCCAGTCGGTTGCAGCTTCTCAGAACTATGTGGTTCCTGCTATGCCTGAGGATAAGCAGCGTAGATTGGAGAGGTTTGGGAGACTTCAACCTCCATCGTTTAGTGGTGTAGGGGGAGATGATGCGCAAGGTTTCTTGGACAGGTGTCAGAGGATACTCTGTACAATAGGTATTCTGGAGACCAGTGGGGTCTCGTTCACTACCTTTCAGTTCTCTGGGGCTGTATTCAGTTAGTGGGAGGCGTACGAGAGGCATAGGCCAGTCGGCGTAGCGCCCCTTACCTGGCAGCAGTTCTCTGTTATCTTTCTAGAGAAGTTCGTGCCTCAGTCTCGCAGAGAGGAGCTGCGTAGATAGTTTGAGCAGCTTCGTCAGGGTGATATGTATGTGACGCAGTATGAGATACGATTCTCGGAGTTGGCTCGTCATGCTATCTGGTTGGTTCCCACAGACAGGGAGAGGATCATGAGGTTTATAGATGGCCTCATTTTTCAGCTACGATTTTTTATGACCAGAGAGAGAGTGTTTGGTGCTACTTTTGATGAGGTTGTCGACATTGCTCGTCAGATTGAGATGGTTCGCAGTCAGGAGAGGGTTGAGAGGGGGATAAAGAGGCCTCGTGGACATGGTAGATTTAGCGGTGCTCCTTATAGGGGTCAGTTCCAGCACAGTAGAGGCCGTCCATTCAGACATGCTCAGACGACTCATCCAGTTCACCGTGGTGCATCATCTGGCCATGGTTCTCACAGTTATCAGCAGGGCCGTTCATCTCTCGGTGTCATCCCAACACATAGTTCGTCCCGTGCTCCATCGGGTCAGGGTTCGTCTATGCCATGTCTTTCTGCCAGTTATCCCGGTGCTCAGGGCTCCGTTCAGTCCCCTGCACTAGCATTGGGGAGTTGCTATGAGTGTCGGGAGTTTTGTCACATGAGGAGAGAGTGTCCTTGTATAGTGTGAGGTCATTCTCCGCAGAGGAGCCAGTCTATGTCATCAGCACCAACCCCTCCACCACCCGCTCAGCCAGCCCGGGGTGGATCCTAGTCAGCTAGGGGTCGCCCGAGAGAGGGAGGCAGATCAGGGGTGGCCAGACCCGTTTCTATGCCCTCCCTGCCAGACCAGATGCTATTGCTTCAGATGCAGTGATTATAGGTATTGTCTCAGTTTGCCACAGAGATGCCTCTGTATTATTTGACCCCGGTTCCAGTTATTCATTTGTTTCCTCGTATTTCGCTCATTTTTTGGATATGCCCTGTGCGTCTTTAGTTTTATCTGTTCATGTATCTACTCCTGTGGGTGATACTATTATTGTGGACTGCTTATATCGATCATGTGTGGTGACTATTGGTGGTTTGGAGACCAGAGTGGATCTTTTGCTGCTCAGTATGGTTGATTTTGATGTGATATTGGGTATGGATTGGTTGTCTCCCTGTCATGTTGTTCTAGATTGTCACGCTAAGACTGTGACATTGGTGATGCCGGGATTTCCAAGGGTTAAGTGGAGTGACTCTATAGACTATGTTCCCAGTAGAGTGATTTCATACTTGAAGACTCAGCGGATGGTTGAGACGGGTTGTCTATCCTATTTGGATTTTGTGAGGGAATTTAGTGCAGAGACTCCTGCCATTGATTCTGTTCCACAGTATCGTATGGCACCGACAGAGTTGAAGGAGTTGAAGGAACAGCTTCAGGAACTCCTTGATAAGGGGTTTATTCAGCCTAGCGTGTCACCTTGGGGTGCATTGACTATAAGCAGTTGAACAAGGTCACAGTCAAGAATAAGTATCCTTTGCCACGTATTGATGATCTATTTGACCAGCTTCAGGGGCGAAGGTGTTCTCCAAGATTGATTTTAGGTCAGGATATCACCAGCTGAAGATTCAGGATTCGGATATTCTTAAGGCAACTTTCAGGACCCGATATGGCCATTATAAGTTCCTTGTGATGTCTTTTGGGATGACTAATGCCCCAGCAGCGTTCATGCATTTGATGAACAGTGTGTTTCGGCCTTATTTGGACTCGTTCATTATTGTATTCATTGATGATATCCTGGTGTACTCTCGTAGTCAGGAGAAGCAAGCTCAGCATCTGAGGATTGTGTTACAGATATTGAGGGAGGAGAAGCTTTATGCAAAGTTCTCCAAGTGTGAGTTTTGGCTCGGTTCAGTGGAGTTCTTGGGGAATGTGGTGTCCAGTGAGGGTATTCAGGTGTAATAGAAGAAGATAGAGGCGGTGCAGAGTTGGCCCAGACCGTCCTCAGCCACGGAGATTAGGAGCTTTCTTGGTTTGGCGGGCTATTACCTTCGTTTTGTGGATGATTTTTAATCTATTGCATCACCCTTGACCAAATTGACCCAAAAGGGTGCTCCATTCAGGTGGTCGGATGAGTGCGAGGAGAGCTTTCAGAAGCTCAAGACTGCTTTGACCACGACCCCATGTGATGACCCAAAAATGTCATATTTAAATTTAATAAGTAATTATGTGTTCTAAGACCTCGAAAAGGCACTATTTATCATTCCTAGACTTGCGTGCGCAGTCCATAAAATTTTCTAGAAAGTTTTCATGTGAAAAATGGGTTAAAATGTGAAATAGAGCTTTAAAACTCAACTGAGTTGACTTTGGTCAACATTTTTAGCAAACGGACCTGGATTGATGTTTTGACAGTTCCGGTAGCTCCGTATCATGATTTGGGACTTGGGAATATGCCCGGAATTTAATTTGAAGGTCCCTAGCTCAAGTTATGACCATTTAACGCAACTAGCAATTTAAAGGCTAAAGATTCCAAGTTTGACCACGGGGTTGACTTTTTGATATCGGAGCCGAAATCCGATTCTGAAAATTTGAACAGATCTGTTATGTCATTTATGACTTGTGTGCCAAATTTGAAGTCATTCCGGATTCATTATTATGTTTTGGCATGAGATTTGCAAATTGAAAAGTTTAAAAACTCAAAGTCCGAATCGAGGTGTGAATTACAATTTCAATGTTATTTGATATGATTTGAGACCCCGAGTAGGTCAGTATTATATTACGGGACTTGTAGGGATATTTGGATAAGGTCCCGAGGAGCTCGGGTGAGTTTCGGACGAAATTCGGATTGTTTAGAGCATGTTGAAAAGCAGTAGGTTCTTGGCAGAACCTGGTGTAATCGCACCTGCACAATGGTGATCGCAGGTGCGCAACCGCATCTGCGAGAAGCTGGTCGCTTATGCGACCTGGGAACTGGCCAGTTGGGTCACTTCTGCGAAGAAATGGGGCGCAAATGCGCGACCGCTTCTGCGAAGGCTGAATCGCTTATGCGGAAGAGACAGCTTCTGCGGTCGTTTGCTCGCTTCTGCGACGTCGCATGTGCGCAAGAAATGTCCGCAAATGCGTAATCTCGCCTGGCAGCTCTACTTCGCAAATGCGAGATTTTTCTCGCAAATACGTGACTGCAGATGCGAAAATGCTGGGCAGAATACATAAAATCGGGTCTTAGCCATTTTTACTCATTTTTGAGTTTCAAGTCTCGGATTTGTGCGATTTCAAGGGGGATTTTGACGACTTTGAATTGGGTAAGTGTTCTTTAACCAAAAGTGATTATATTTTACAAATCCATGTCTATATTCACCATTTATTTCGAATTTAGATGGAAGAAATTGGACTTTTTATAAAATCTTTCCAAAACGAAAAGTTAAGATTTGAAGGTCCATTTGATATCGGAATTGGACAAATTTTATATGGTTGAACTCATCTCGGATTGGTGTTCGGATTTCGTAAGTTTTCCCGAGATTCAAGACGTGGGTCCCACTGTCGAATATTTTAATGAATTTCGGATTTTATCCGGAAAATTTGTAAATTCATATGGAATTAATTCCTATGATTCGTATTGAGTATATAGAATTGTTTATGAATAGATTTGAAGCTTTTGGAGGTAAATTTAAAAGGAAAATCTTTGGTCGAGTAATTGATTGGAATTTGCAAAGCGAGGTAAGTGTCATGGTTAACCTTGACTTGAGGGAATAGAACCCTTAAATTATTTGTTATATGAAATGCATGTGAACGGCGTATAGGCGAGGTGACGAGTGTCTATACGTCGTCAAATTAATTGTTTGCCTGCTTACTTAAAAATTCATAAATAGTTTTAAATCATAAATTGATTATTATAATAATTGTTTCTCTCCTATTCTTTGTCAAATATTAATTCTTGAATTCATGCATTAATTGTTACATGCTATTTGAATTATGAGCATTAATTGTGATTTGACATTTAGCATATTAAATATTAAACTGCATATTTTCTCTCTGATTTCCATAATAATTTGCTATTTGCCTTTTTTTGTTTCATAATTAAATCATAATTATTGTATGCTTGTTTTCTTATAATATTATATTAAAAAGTCACGTTGGAGGAGCGGGTTGCACGCCGCAACAGAATTGATTATAATAAATATATTGGAGGATCGGGTTGCACGCCGCAACAGAATTAATTAAAATAAATATATTGGAGGATCGGGTTGCACACCGCAACAGACTTAGTCCATATTGGAGGATCGGGTTGCACGCCGCAACAGAATTAATTAAAATGAATATATTGGAGGATCGGGTTGCACACTCAACAGAATTATTAAAAAGTCTATATTGGAGGATCGGGTTGCACGCCGCAACATAATTGAATGTGAATATATTGTGAGAGCGGGTTGCACGTTGCTACAGAATTGATGAAAATGATAAATTGGTTATGACTGCTGAGTTGGCTTCAATTATTATAAACGAATTACATGATTTATTTCTATTATTGTTGTTGTTACTAATATTGCGTACAGGTAATGTAAGTGACCCGCCTTAGCCTCGTCACTACTTTGTATAGGTTAGGCTCAACACTTACCAGTACAAGGGGTCGGTTGTACTGATACTATACTCTGCACTTCTTGTGCAGATTTTGTAGTTGGTCCCAGCGGCGTACCATAGACTTGCTCGGATATCAGCTACCAGAGGAGACTTGAGGTATAACTGCATGGCGTCCACAGTTCTGAAGTCCCCGTCTATTTTACTTTAGCTGTGTGCTTATTTTCAGACAGCTTTATTTTATTCAGACCTTTATTTGTATTTATTCTAGAAGCTCGTGCACTTGTGACACTAGTTCTGGGATGGTATTTAGACACCATTATTTTTATGGATTATTTCACTATATTTTAAACTTTGCTTCCGCTTTTGTTTTCTTGATTATTAATAATTTAAAATTTGTTTAAAAATTAGTTAATATTATTCTAACGTTGGCTTGTCTAGCAAGTAAAATGTTAGGCGCTATCACGGTCCGAAAGAGGGAATTTCGGGTCGTGACATTTGGTATCAGAGCACTAGGTTACATAGGTCTCACGAGTCACGAGCAAGTTTAATAGAGTCTGAAGGATCGGTACGGAGACGTCTGTACTTATCTCTCAGAGGCTATAAAGTTTAGGTACAATATCACTTCTTTCTTATTTGGTCGTGCGATTTTATTCTATCATCGATGATTGAACCATTCTACTCTTATTCTCTCGCAGATGGTGAGAACACGTAATACCTCTACCAATGGACATGGACAAGAACCCCCAGTGGCAACTATGGCCAGGGGTTGAGGTCGAGGCCGAGGTCGTGCTAGAGCCAGAGGCCGAGGTAGAGCTCAGTCCAGAGCTCGAGCAGGTGAACCTGTTGAAGAACCTCAGGTGGACCTTCAGGAGGAGGTTCCAGTTCAGAATGTACCAGTTGGACCAGTTCAGGTCCCGGAAGGATTCAGCGCCACTCTAGTACTTCAGGACGCTCTAGTCCGTTTGCTAAGTCTTATGGAGGGTGTGGCCCAGAATGGTACATTTCTAGTGGCGCCAGCTGTCTCACAGGCTGGGGGAGGAGAACAAACTCCCACTACTCCCGCTCCGGAGTAGATGGTTCCCTAGAATCAGGCTCCAACAGCCCCACCAGTTGGGGTAGTTCAACCAGTTATTGCGGCACAGATCGGTGATAGGCCTGCCATGTCTTTTGAGGCCTTATTGAGACTAGATAAGTTTACCAAGATCTTTCTAGTTCACTTTAGTGGTACACCTTCTGAGGACCCACAAGTTTATCTTGAACGCTGCCATGAGGTGCTGCAGAACATGGGTATAGTTGAGACCAATGGGGTTGATTTTGCTGTATTTCAGATGACGGGTTCTGCCAAGAGGTGGTGGAGAGATTATACATTGACCCAACCAGTCGGATCGCCTGCACTTACATGGGAGCAGTTCTCTCAGCTATTTCTGAAAAAGTTCCTCCCTATCACGCAGAGAGAGGAATTCCGCAAGCAATTTGAGCGTCTATAGCAGGGCAGTATGAGTCCCATTTTGTGGATTTGGCCCGTCATGCTCTCCTTTTACTACCTACGGAGGGAGAGAGAGTGAGGAGTTTTATTGAGGGACTCACTCACCCTATCAAACTTCAGATGGCCAAGGAGACCGAAAGTGAGATTTCTTTTCAGGCGGCTGCTAATGTCGCAAGAAGGATCAAGATGGTTCTTGCACAGGAGAGTTGGCAGAGGTCCGATAAAAGGCCTCGTCAGTTCGGTGGTTTCAGTGGTGCCTCGTCTGGTGGCAGAGGTAATTTTGGTAGGGGTCATCCTCCCAGACTGTTTCATTCAGCACTTCATGTATCTCCCGATGCTTCAGGGAGTCACAGTCCTATTATGCATTACTCTGCTCAGCCAGCTAGAGGTAGGGGTCAGGAATCTAGAGGTGGATGTCATGCCATTAGAGGTGGAGGTTAGACCATTAGAGTTGGAGGCCAGCCAGTTAGAGGCCGTCCTAGGGACGCAGTTCAAAGTGGTGTGGCCCAGCCCCGATTTTATGCTTTTCCAGCTAGGCTTGAGGCCGAGTCATCTGATTCTGTGATCACACGTATTATTCCAGTTTGCCATAGATATGCTTCAGTTCTATTTGATCCAGGATCTACTTATTCCTATGTGTCCTCCTATTTTGCTTCATATCTGGTTGTGCCTTGTGATTCTCTGAGTGCTTCTGTGAGTGTATCTACACCGGTGGGAGACTCCGTTGTAGTAGATCATGTCTATCATTCATGTGTGGTTACTGTTGGTAATCTTGAGACTAGTATGGATCTTCTACTTTTTGATATGGTAGATTTTAATGTCATCTTGGGTATGGATTGGTTGTCCCCTTATCATGCTATATTGGATTGTCATGCCAAGATAGTTACCCTAGCTATGCCAGGGTTACCTCGGTTAGAGTCGAAAAGAACTCCTGGTCATTCTGCCAGCAGGGTTATTTCTTATATTAAAGCTCGGCGTATGGTAGAGAAAGGGTGTCTAGCCTATTTAGCTTATATTCGTGATCCCTGTGCGGATGTCCCTTCTATGGACTCAGTACTAGTTGTTAGTGAATTTCCAGAAGTATTTCCTACAGATTTGTCGGGGATGCCACCCGACAGAGATATTGATTTCTGTATTGGTTTGGCTCCGGGCACTCAGCCCATTTCTATTCCACCATACCTTATGGCCCCGCCGGAGTTGAAAGAATTGAAAGAGCAGTTACAAGACTTGCTTGATCAGGATTCATTAGACCCAGTGTCTCGCCCTAGGGTGCACCAGTATTATTTGTAAAAAAGAAAGATGGCTTTATGCGGATGTATATAGATTATTTGCAGTTGAACAAGGCCATTATCAAAAACAAATATCTGTTGCCAAGAATTGATGACTTATTTGATCATCTTCAGGGTGCCAAGGTATTTTCGAAGATCAATTTGAGGTATGGTTACCATCAGTTGAAGATTAGGGCATCTGGTGTACCTAAAACAGCTTTTTGAACTCGGTATGGGCATTACGAATTCCTAGTGATGTCATTTGGGTTGACAAATGCCCCAACAACATTTATGGATTTGTTGAATCGGGTGTTCAAGCCCTATTTGGATTCTTTTGTGGTTGTATTCATTGATGATATCTTGATTTACTCCAGCAGCCGAGAGGAGCATGAGCAAAATCTTCGGAGTGTGCTTCAAACTTTGAAGAATAACCAGTTATATGCCAAATTTTCAAAATGTGAGTTTTGGTTAGGTTCAATTGCCTTTTTGGGGCATGTTGTATTGGCAGAAGGCATAAAAGTGGATCCTAAGAAGATTGAGGTTGTTCAGAATTGGCCCAGACCTACTTCAGTTACAGAGATCCGGAGTTTCCTGGGTTTAGCAAGTTATTATCGTCGGTTCGTGGAAGGGTTTTCATCTATAGCAAGCCCATTGACCAGATTGACCCAGAAAGGTGTCCCATTCAGATAGTCAAACGAGTGTGAGATGAGCTTTCAGAAGCTCAAGACCGCTTTGACTACGACGCCAGTGTTGGTATTACCCACAGGTTCAGGATCGTATACGGTATATTGTGATGCATCTCACATTGGGCTTGGTGTAGTATTAATGCAAGATGGCAAGGTAATTGCATATGCGTCGCAGAAGTTGAAAGTTCACGAGAAGAATTATCTTGTTCATGACTTAGAATTGGCAGCCATTGTTCACACGCTGAAGATTTGGAGGCATTACCTCCACGGTGTCTCGTGTGAGGTATTTACTGATCATCGTAGCCTTCAGTATCTGTTCAAACAAAAGGATCTTAATTTGAGGCAGAGAAAATGGTTGGATTTGTTGAAAGACTATGATATCACCATTTTGTATCACCCCGGAAAGGCCAATGTGGTGGCCGATGCTTTGAGTAGAAAGGTTGTGCGTATGGGAAGTCTTGCGTATATTCCGGTTGGTGAGAGGCCATTAGCTGCAGATGTTCAGACTTTGGCTAATCAGTTCGTGAGGTTAGATATTTCGGAACCCAATCGGGTTCTAGCTTGCACAGTCGCTCGGTCTTTTTTATATGAGCGCATCTGAGAGAGGCAGTATGATGATCCTCATTTACTTGTCCTTAAGGACACGGTGCAGCACGGTGATGCCAAACAGGTTGCTGTGGTGGGAAGATGGGGTTCTGCGAATGCAGGGTCGTATTTTGTATCTAATGTGGATGGGCTTCGTGAATTAATTCTTGAAAAAGCACACAGTTCCAGGTATTCTATTCATCCAGGTACTGCCAAAATGTATCAAGATTTGCGGCAACATTATTGGTAGAGGAGAATGAAAAAGGATATAGTTGCATATGTAGCTCGGTGTCTGAATTGTTAGCAAGTTAAGTACGAGCATCAGAGACCTAGTGGTTTGCTTTAGAAGTTAGAAATTCCTGAGTGGAAGTGGGAGCGCATCACTATGGATTTTGTTATTGGGCTCCCACGGACTCAGAGAAATTTTGACGCAGTTTGGGTCATTGTGGACAGGTTGACCAAATCAGCACATTTTATTCCAGTGGTAGTTACCTATTCTTCAGAGAGGTTAGCTGAAATTTACATTCGTGAGATTATCCGCCTTCACAGTGTGCCCGTGTCTATTATTTCAGATCGAGGTATGCAGTTTACCTCACATTTCTGGATGGTTGTACAACGTGATTTAGGCACGCGGGTGGAGTTGAGTATAACATTTCATCCACAGACAGACGGACAGTCAGAGCACAATATTCAGATGTTGGAATATATGCTCCGCGCTTGTGTTATAGACTTTTGAGGTTCTTGGGATCATTTCTTCCCACTTGCGGAGTTTGCTTATAATAATAGCTACCAGTTGAGCATTCAGATGGCTCCATATGAGGTATTATATGGAAGGCGACGTCGTTCGCCAGTTGGCTGGTTTGAACCGGGAGAGGCTAGGTTATTGGGTACCGATTTGGTACAAGATGCCTTGGATAAGGTCAAGATTATTCAGGATCGACTTCGCACAGCTCAGTCTAGGCAAAAGAGTTATGTTGACCGTAAAGTTCGTTATATTGCATTCATGGTTGGAGAAAGAATATTGCTTCGGGTTTCACCTATGAAAGGTGTAATGAGGTTCGGAAAGAAGGGCAAGTTGAGCCCAAGGTATATCGGACCCTTTGAAATTCTTGAAAGGGTGGGTGAAGTAGCCTATAGGCTTGCATTACCACCTAGTTTATCATTGGTTTATCCGGTGTTCCATGTGTCTATGCTCCGGAAATATCATGGTGATCCGTCCCATGTGTTAGATTTTAGCTCAATCCAATTGGACAGAGATTTGACTTACGAGGAGGAGCTAGTGGCTATTCTAGCCCGGCAGGTCCGACGGTTGAGGTCTAAGAGTTATCCTTCAGTTCGGGTACAATGGAGAGGTCAGCCGGTAGAGGCATCTACTTGGGAGTCCGAGTCGGACTACATGCGGAGTAAATATCCACACCTTTTCTCCAGCTCAGGTACATTTTCTAACTTCATTCGAGGACGAACGTTTGTTTAAGAGGTGGAGAATGTGATGACCCAAAAATGTCATCTTTAAATTTAATAAGTAATTTTGTGTTCTAAGACCTCAAAAAGGCACCATTTATCATTCCTCGACTTGCGTGCACAGTCCGTAAAATTTTCCAGAACGTTTTCATATGAAAAATGGGTTAAAATGTGAAATAGAGCTTTAAAACTCAATTGAGTTGACTTTGGTCAACATTTTTAGCAAACGAACCCGGATCGGTGTTTTAAAAGTTCTAGTAGCTCCGTATCGTGATTTGGGACTTGGGCGTATGCCCGAAATTTAATTTGGAGGTCCCTAGCTCAAGTTATGACCATTTAACGGAACTAGCAATTTAAAGCCTAAAGATTCCAAGTTTGACCACGGGGTTGACTTTTTGATATCGGAGCCGGAATCCGATTCTAAAAATTTGAACAGATCCGTCATGTTATTTATGACTTGTGTGCCAAATTTGAAGTCATTCCGGATTCATTATTGTGTTTTGGCACGAGGTTTGAAAATTGAAAAGTTTGAAAATTGAAAAGTTTAAAAACTCAAAGTCCGAATCGAGGTGTGAATTGCAATTTCAATGTTATTTGATGTGATTTGAGACCCCGAGTAAGTCCGTATTATGTTACGGGACTTGTAGGGATATTTGGATAAGGTCCCGAGGGGATCGGGTGAGTTTCGGACGAAATTCGGATTGTTTAGAGCATGTTGAAAGTAGCATGTTCTTGGCAGAACCTGGTGTAATCGCACCTGCGCAATGGTGATCGCAGGTGCACAACCGCATCTACGAGAAGCTGGTCGCTTATGCGACCTGGGCACTGGCCAGTTGGGCCTCTTCTGCGGAGAAATAGGGTGCAAATGCGTGACCGCTTCTGCGAAGGCTGAATCGCTTATGCGGAAGAGACCGCTTCTGCGGTCGTTTGCTCGCTTCTACGACGTCGCATGTGCGATAGAAATGTCCGCAAATGCGGAACCTCGCCTGGAAGCCCTACTTCACAAATGCGAGATTTTTCTCACAAATGCGTGACCGCAGGTGCAAAAATATAGCCCGCTGATGCGCAAATGCTGGGATAAATACATAAAATCGGGTCTTAGCTATTTTTACTCATTTTTGAGTTTCAAGTCTCGGATTTGGGCGATTTCAAGGGGGATTTTCACGACTTTGAATTGGGTAAGTGTTCTTTAACCAAAAGTGATTATATTTTAATAATTCATGTCTATATTCACCATTTATTTCGGATTTAGATGGAAGAAATTGGACTTTTTATAAAATCTTTCAAAAATGAAAAGTTAAGATTTGAAGGTCCATTTAATATCGGAATTGGACAAATTTTGTATGGTTGACCTTATCTCGGAATGGGTGTTCAGATTTCGTAAGTGTTTCTGAGATTTGAGATGTGGGTCCCACTACCGAATATTTTAATGAATTTTGAATTTTATCCGGAAAATTTATAAATTCATATGGAATTAATTCCTATGATTCGTATTAAGTATATCGAATTGTCTATGAATAGATTTGAAGCTTTTGGAGACAAATTTAAAAGGAGAATCTGTGGTCGAGTAATTGATTGAAATTTGCAAAGCGAGGTAAGTGCCGTGGTTAACCTTGACTTTAGGGGTGGGCGTCGGTCGGTTTGGTCGGTTATTATGAAAGTACGGTTCCGTTTATCGGTTTTCGATTTTGTAATATTAATAACCAAATCAAACCAAAGTATTTACGGTTCGGTGCGATTTTTTCAATGTTCGGTTCGGTTATTTCCGGTTTAGTTTTTCGGTTATTAACGGTTCAAGATTTTTATATCCGATGTAGACTACGGATCTTTAATTGTAGTAAATTCTTTCACTGTTTCTAGTTGGCAGTCCGACACTCTCGAAACACCAGTTA